>NC_041370.1:846495-853995 GCF_900634415.1 Cottoperca gobio | reverse complement strand
TTATTGGCGAGAGACAAGTCAGCATTGAATTATCATAACTAATAATACATGTATGTTGTAACATGTGGTAACAACATGTGGTAACAACATGTGGTAACAACATGGGGTAACAACATGGGGTAACAACATACATGTGGTAACAACATACATGTGGTAACAACATGTGGTAACAACATGTGGTAACAACATGGTAACAACATGTGGTAACAACATACATGTGGTAACAATATGTGGTAACAACATGTGGTAACAACATACATGTGGTAACAATATGTGGTAACAACATGTGGTAACAACATACATGTGGTAACAACATGTGGTAACAACATGGTAACAACATGTGGTAACAACATGTGGTAACAACATGTGGTAACAACATACATGTGGTAACAACATACATGTGGTAACAATATGTGGTAACAACATGTGGTAACAACATACATGTGGTAACAATATGTGGTAACAACATGTGGTAACAACATACATGTGGTAACAACATGTGGTAACAACATGGTAACAACATGTGGTAACAACATGTGGTAACAACATGTGGTAACAACATACATGTGGTAACAACATACATGTGGTAACAACATACATGTGGTAACAATATGTGGTAACAACATGTGGTAACAACATACATGTGGTAACAACATGTGGTAACAACATGGTAACAACATGTGGTAACAACATGTGGTAAAAACATACATATGGTAACAACATACATGTGGTAACAACATGGTAACAACATGTGGTAACAACATACATGTGGTAACAACATGGTAACAACATGGTAACAACATGTGGTAACAACATACATGTGGTAACAATATGTGGTAACAACATGTGGTAACAACATGGAGTAACAACATGGTAACAACATGTGGTAACAACATACATGTGGCAACAACATGTGGTAACAACATGTGGTAACAACATACATGTGGTAACAACATACATGTGGTAACAACATGGTAACAACATGTGGTAACAACATACATGTGGTAACAACATGTGGTAACAACATACATGTGGTAACAACATGGTAACAACATGGTAACAACATGTGGTAACAACATACATGTGGTAACAATATGTGGTAACAACATGTGGTAACAACATACATGTGGTAACAACATACATGTGGTAACAATATGTGGTAACAACATGTGGTAACAACATACATGTGGTAACAACATGGGGTAACAACATATGGTAACAACATGGTGTAACAACATACATGTGGTAACAACATGGTAACAACATGTGGTAACAACATGGTGTAACAACATACATGTGGTAACAACATGGTAACAACATGTGGTAACAACTGAAGGGAACAAACACCTAATCCAACGACTACAGACAAACTGTGAGACACAGACTCTTCCAACAACAACTACAGACAAAGTGCAGAAGACGCAGTAATAACAGCAGCAGACATTAATAATTATAATAGTATTATTAATACGCAGGTTTAAGCCTCAGGAGAGTGAATGTTGGTTGGACTAGAGAAGCTGTTGGAAGACGTTCCTCTGCATATATGTATATATTATATATTATATATATATAATATATACATATATATATTATATAATATATTATATATATAATATAATATATATATATTTATATATATATTATATTATATATATATATATATTGTAATGTTCACATTTTTACTACTTTCTTCTGTTTATAGAAATATTTTATATTATTTTATTCTAAGATAAGGCGATGAAATCTAATCCTCCCCCCCGATAAATGAAGAATAAACTAGAATCACCGCCTCACGGTTGTATCCCTCCACCAACCAGTCCAGTTTCACGTCATCTCCTCCTGTGAGACGCTTGCGTGACGTTTGTTTTATAATTAGCGTATGAATTCTGGAGTATTGACAGTGACCTTTGACCTTTGACATTTGACCACGTAAATCCTTTTTTTTACCAGACACGACACGTTCAGGAGAACGGGACGTACGCACAACTACAGTACTGAAACCTGTTTTACTGTTTAATCCACAAAAGCTGTTTAATTGTACAAACGTGACGTGTTGGCGAGGAGGTCTCATCATCTCGCCCTGAGGGGGATTCCTGTTTTTTCACATTGAGGGGACAGAACCAGAACTTTGTGTGTGTGTGTGTGTGTGTGTGTCACATCCTCACAGGAGTCACATGATGTGTCTGCGAGTCATTACTGATATTTATAAGCTCTTTAATAATTGGGCCACATCTCCCGCTCCACAGAAACACATCAGTTCTCACACTTTGGTCAGAATTGAGTCGGCTTTATTCTTCTTTCCTCGCCTCACATCTGGCGAGGAGCCTTCAGTACGTCTGCTCTTCTGTTTTTAACACATGTAGTAAACGTCTGAAACTTTGAAAGAGAAGTTGGGAGGAAGGAGATGAGCGACGGGATGTTTGTGGACCTCCCTCGGGAGTCACAACGAGGCTGGAACATGAAGTGTGAACGTGTGCGATGTGGAGAACACGACTAATAAAGGTTTGAGATTAGAAAAAAGAAAATAAATAATCAGAAGTCACTCGGAGTAAAGAAAACCCCCGAGGCTCCGAGCCGACGGCAGCAGCCTTCATTAAGGGAGGGGGGGAGAGAGGGGGGATTTTGGGGTTTGTTTGGTTGTTTTCAGATTTGTTTGCCTCCTGCTGCTTATTGATTGGAGCGGAGGAAGAAGAGGAATGAGGGACAAACACAAACAAAGAGACAAACATCAAAACTGTCGACCTCAAGGGAGAAACAACACTCACTAACGAGCTGTGACAGCAAGACGACGAGAGAGGAGGGGGAGGAGAGAGGGGGGTGGGGGAGGAGAGGGGAGAGGGGAGAGAGGAGGGGGGAGGGGAGGGGAGAGGGGGGAGAGAGGAGAGGGGGGAGGAAAACTGACAAAGAACTAGGAAGACAAACAGACAGACAGGCTGCGTCTCACCTTCGTCCTCGTCGTTGGCGGTGACGGTGATGAGGACAAAGCCGACCTCCTTGTCTTCCTCCACGCTCACCTCGTACACCGGACGGGCGAACGCCGGCGCGTTGTCGTTGACGTCGGTGACAAAGATCCTGACGTACGCCGTGTCTGAGCGACGACAGATTCAGGATCAACATCAACACACAACATACTGAATCAGACAGTTTGTGTGTGTTACCAGTGTGTGTGTGTGTGTGTGTGTGTGTGTGTGTGTGTTACCAGTGTTGGGTTGTCCCTGCAGGCCCGGTCTGGCCGACTCGGAGCCGTCCTGCGACTGGACCTCGATGAGGTAGGAGGCTTTCTGCTCGCGGTCAAAGGAGGCTCGAGTGACGATGACGCCGCTGTGCGTGTCGATGCTGAAGAACTGCGAGTCCCCGCTCTCGTCCTTCAGGATCACATAGTGGACCTGCAGAAGAAGAAGAAGAAGAAGGAGATCAAGTAGGAGAAGAAGAAGAGCATAGATAATCAGCACACGTGTCTCTGCGTTCCTCACCATCCCGTGCAGACCAGAGTCCAGATCTGTGGCCGATACCTGAGCCACCGACGTGCCGACCTCCGCTCCTTCAGGGACCGTGGCCTCGTAGGTGGACGACAGGAAGAAGGGGACATTGTCGTTCACGTCTGACGGAGGGAAGAAAAGTGTCGGGGATATAAGATGAAGTAAAGTCTTCACGTGAGGGAGGACCGGTCTGATCTCTGAGCAGATAATTACAGCGCTTCTTTGCGTAACAGCGTTTATAAAGAGTGTAGCTGAGGCTACTGCAGAGTCAGCAAGACTCAGCCTGAAATACACGATGTTATCCATGAGCTTCACTCACAGAAAGAACGGAAAACTTGGAGAAGAAGAAGCCGCTATATTTATGCATTGTATGTTTTCTTATTATTACTAATTCTCTGATTGAAGAGGAACAATGCGGATTCCGTCCTGGTCGTGGAACAACGGACCAACTCTTCACTCTAGCAAAGATCCTGGAGGGGGCCTGGGAGTACGCCCATCCGGTCTACATGTGTTTTGTGGATCTGGAGAAGGCGTATTACCGGGTCCCCCGGGTGATACTGTGGGAGGTGCTGCGGGAGTATGGGGTGAGGGGGTCACTTCTGAGGGCCATCCAATCCCTGTACGCCCAAAGCGAGAGTTGTGTCCGGATACTCGACAGTAAGTTTTGTTCCCAGTGAATGTTGGCCTCCGCCAGGGCTGCGCTTTATCACCAATCCTGTTCGTGATGTTCATGGATAGGATATCGAGGCGTAGTCGTGGAGGAGAGGGGTTGCAGTTTGGTGACCTGAGGATCTCATCGCTGCTCTTTGCAGATGGTCCTTATGGCATCATCGGTCTGTGACCTTCAACAGTCACTGGATCAGTTCACAGCTGAGTGTGAAGCGGTTGGGATGAGGATCAGCACCTCAAAATCTGAGGCCATGGCTCTCAGCAGGAACCCGGTGGATTGCCTACTCCGGGTAGGGAATGAGCCCTTACCCCAAGTGAAGGAGTTCAAGTACCTCGGGGTCTTGTTCGCGAGTTAGGGCACGATGGAGCGAGATATTGGCCGGCTCAGCCATCAGGAGAGACTCGGAGTAGAGCCGCTGCTCCTTTGCATTGAAAGGAGCCAGTTGAGGTGGTTCATCTAGTGAGGAGCCACCTGGGCGCCTCCCTAGGGAGGTGTTCCAGGCACGTCCAGCTGGGAGGAGACCCCGGGGAAGACCCAGGACTCAGTGGAGAGATTATATCTCCTCACTTTGAACACCTCGGGATCCCCCAGTCGGAAGGGAAGATTGGGGTTCCTTACTGGAGTTGCTGCCCCCGCGACCCGACCCCGGATAAGCGGTAGCCGATGGATGGATGGATGTTTTCTTATTGTGCAGATAAACTTTGCTCACACATTTCTTGGTGAAAGATATTTTTCAGAACATTTCTTAACATATTTTTCTTTCAGGAAGAGGCAGACATGTCGGTGTGAACGACACCTATGGAAGAAACACTTCTCTCTACAATCATATTTGTTGTTGTTTTGTTGTTGCAGGATCTGGCAGGAGAACAAACAGTCTGTCGCGTCCATGACAGATGATTCAATCGGATTAAAAGCTGACAGAAGAAAAGACAGAAACAGACGCAGAGGAAACTAAGAGAAGAAGATTTGTGTGTTTTCCTGCAACACGAGTAAAGAAGCTCAGAAAGAGACGAACAGAAAGAGAAACCATCAGAAAGTGAAGTCGGACTGCGTCTCTAATGAAAACAGCGTGAAGAGTCCACAAAGCAGCTTGTCAGCTCACTTTCAAGCTCCGCTAAGCTAATTACAGCGTCCCATGTGTTCAAAGCCAATCAAAGTCAGGAAGTTCTCTCCTCCGCCCGTCGCTCCACATGCTGACATGAGTCAGTTAAACTGAGACGACTCGGGATACAAACTACATTCTCCTCGTTACACGGCTTCACAAGGTCCCTGAACGCCTCTCTCCCTCCGCTGGTCACATCAGAACTTAAATATAGTTCTGAAGTGAAAGAAATAACTTTAAGTGGCTGCGTTTCAAATAAAAAGAGTTATTACTTTTATTAACAATGTGTTTGATATGAGATAATATGAATAGACTGCAGGTGAACAGAGTCAAACATGTAACTAACAGATATCATGAAGCTTCCCCACTTCATGACTCACATCAACACAAGTTTATATCACAAGTGTTTAATATGTACATGAGGCGTTATGTAATGTAGCTGTGGAGAGTTTACATCTACACACACAGTTACAAACACACACTCTCATGTTCTCATGTTTCCTCACCTGTCACGTTGACGTAGACGGTGGTGAAGGACGCCAGCGGCACGGCGGCGACGTTCTGGACTCGCACTCTGAGCGCGAAGAAGCGCGTCGTCTCAAAGTCCAGGTTCTCGGACACCAGGATGGACGCCGAGCTGTCCGCCCGGTTGGGCTTGATGTAGAAACGCACCGGCATGTTGGTCTCCGGCACCTGACCCTCCTCCAGGTTGTAGGTCACCCGGGGGTCACCGAGCGGGGACGTCGCCTTGATGGTCTGACGAGGAAGAGAAGAGGTCAGAGGAGACGTGTGTTCGGGGTTTCTCAGAGCAGAGAGAAAGAAGCAACAAGAAATGACACGGTGGGGAAATACTGGAGTCACGCACATCAGCAGGCAGCACCGGCCAATGGGATCTCACAGACACGCCGACTTATATGGACTTCCTGCTCCTGAGGACTTAGGGCGAGGCCAACGGGATTTCAACTCCAGATGAAAGAAACATTTCTCTTACGAAATGAAACTTCAGAAATGAGATGAAATAAAAAATATTGTTTGTGGGAAAACTAATAGAATATTGTTTTTATCCCACGTTCAGGGGAAGTCATCAGCTGAGTGCACACCTGTCTGAGAGCGCTGACAGGAGTCGTTGAAAGGTTTGACCTTCAGTCTGCATCAGAGGCTGGAAGTAGAAATACCACAGAGTAGAAGCTGCAGCTGTGTTTTCATATTCTGCTTCAACTTTATAACTTTAATTCTGCAAACCAGATTTACGTTTACGTTTGTGAAACAATAACAACTCGTCCATCCTCTGCTTGGCGATGGCGTCACGTCAGCACGCAGCTGTTTGCTGTCGACAGCGAGCGTTCGTCTTCTTAACGGCTTCACGTCTCGCAGATCCATAAACCAAAACACTCAGACGTGAAGAGACACAAACACACCAGCGCTGCAGAGCTTCTGCCCTTCTGTGGAAACATGGAGGAAACTGTGACACCTGAAAGGGTTTCAGCGTCTGCTGCGTTCAAGTTCTAGAAGTTTACAAGGAAAATGTGTGTGTGTGTGTGTGTGTGTGTGTGTGTTGTCCTGACCTGTGCATCCACCAGCAGCAGAGCTTTTAAGACTCATGTTATTCTCTTGTCTGCAGTTTGAGCTGACCTAAGAGAGAGTGTGTGAGTGTGTGTGTGTGTGTGTGTGTGTGTGAGTGTGTGAGTGTGTGTGTGTGAGTGTGTGAGTGTGTGAGTGTGTGTGTGTGTGTGTGAGTGTGTGTGTGTGTGTGTGTGTGAGTGTGTGAGTGTGTGAGTGTGTGAGTGTGAGTGTGTGTGTGTGTGTGTGAGTGTGTGTTGTCCTGACCTGTGCATCCACCAGCAGCAGAGCTTTTAAGACTCATGTTATTCTCTTGTCTGCAGTTTGAGCTGACCTAAGAGAGAGTGTGTGAGTGTGTGAGTGTGTGAGTGTGTGTGTGTGTGTGTGAGTGTGTGAGTGTGTGTGTGTGAGTGTGTGAGTGTCGTGAGTGTTTGTGTGTTGTGTTGTGTGTGTGAGGTGTGTGAGTGTGAGTGTGTGAGTGTGGTGTGTGTGTGTAGGTGTGAGTGTGTGAAGTGTGTGTGTGTGAGTGTGTGAGTGATTGTGAGTGTGTGAGTGTGTGGAGTGTGTGAGTGTGTGAGGTGTGAGTGTGTGAGTTGTGTGGTGTTGTTGGTGTGTGAGTGTGTGAGTGTGTGGGTGTGTGGTGTGTGAGTGTGGGGTGTGTGTGGTGTGTGAGTGTGTGACAGTTGTGA
>NC_041370.1:831495-843995 GCF_900634415.1 Cottoperca gobio | reverse complement strand
GACAGGAGACAGGAGACGTGACACAGGACACAGGAGACAGGAGACAGGAGACAGGAGACAGGACACAGGAGGCAGGAGGCAGGAGGCAGGAGACAGGACACATGAGGCAGGAGACAGGAGACGTGACACAGGACACAGGAGACAGGAGACAGGAGACGTGACACAGGACACAGGACACAGGAGACAGGAGACAGGACACAGGAGGCAGGAGACGTGACACAGGACACAGGACACAGGAGACAGAAGACAGGACACAGGAGGCAGGAGACGTGACACAGGAGACAGGAGGCAGGAGACGTGACACAGGAGACAGGAGACAGGAGACAGGAGACGTGACACAGGACACAGGACACAGGAGACAGGACACAGGAGACAGGAGACAGGACACAGGAGGCAGGAGACGTGACACAGGAGACAGGAGGCAGGAGGCAGGAGACAGGAGACAGGAGGCAGGAGACGTGACACAGGACACAGGACACAGGAGACAGAAGACAGGACACAGGAGGCAGGAGACGTGACACAGGAGACAGGAGGCAGGAGACGTGACACAGGACATAGGAGACAGGAGACAGGAGACGTGACACAGGAGACAGGAGACAGGAGACGTGACACAGGAGACAGGAGGCAGGAGACGTGACACAGGAGACAGGAGGCAGGAGACGTGACACAGGACACAGGAGACAGGAGACAGGAGACGTGACACAGGAGACAGGAGACAGGAGACGTGACACAGGAGACAGGAGACAGGAGGCAGGAGGCAGGAGACAGGAGGCAGGAGACGTGACACAGGAGACAGGAGGCAGGAGACGTGACACAGGACACAGGAGACAGGAGACAGGAGACGTGACACAGGAGACAGGAGACAGGAGACGTGACACAGGACACAGGAGACAGGAGACAGGAGACGTGACACAGGAGACAGGAGACAGGAGACGTGACACAGGAGACAGGAGACAGGAGGCAGGAGGCAGGAGACAGGAGGCAGGAGACGTGACACAGGAGACAGGAGGCAGGAGACGTGACACAGGACACAGGACACAGGAGACAGAAGACAGGACACAGGAGGCAGGAGACGTGACACAGGAGACAGGAGGCAGGAGACGTGACACAGGACATAGGAGACAGGAGACAGGAGACGTGACACAGGAGACAGGAGACAGGAGACGTGACACAGGAGACAGGAGGCAGGAGACGTGACACAGGAGACAGGAGGCAGGAGACGTGACACAGGACACAGGAGACAGGAGACAGGAGACGTGACACAGGAGACAGGAGACAGGAGACGTGACACAGGAGACAGGAGACAGGAGGCAGGAGGCAGGAGACAGGAGGCAGGAGACGTGACACAGGAGACAGGAGGCAGGAGACGTGACACAGGACACAGGAGACAGGAGACAGGAGACGTGACACAGGAGACAGGAGACAGGAGACGTGACACAGGACACAGGAGACAGGAGACAGGAGACGTGACACAGGAGACAGGAGACAGGAGACGTGACACAGGAGACGTGACACAGGACACAGGAGACAGGAGACAGGAGACGTGACACAGGAGACAGGAGACAGGAGACGTGACACAGGAGACAGGAGACAGGAGGCAGGAGGCAGGAGACGTGACACAGGAGACAGGAGGCAGGAGACAGGAGGCAGGCTTTTGATTAAGTTCAGGTGTGAAGTTGAAAATGATTATTTTATTTGGGTGAGTAAGAATCGTTTTGCAGGATTCTGCTGGACAAACACTTTGTTCAGTTTGACTCTTTCCAAGATGCAACTCATGCAGGAGCGAAACAAAAGTCGACGTTAAATCTTTCTTTAGGTTCTGAACAATAAAAACATGGACAGAGAAATCACCACTACGACCAGCACAAAGAGAAGAGAAAGATGTGTGTGTGCATATAACAAGTTTATATTCATCTACAATACTCGCAGTGCGTGAACGCTCTGCACAGCAGGAGGTACAACTGGATACACAACGACAGAAGTGCAGATCACTGAGCTGCTGAAACAAACTACAAGAGAAATAATTCTGCGTAAGCTGCAGATGACTACAGATGATTGATATAGAGACACACACACACACACTCTCACACACACACACACACACACACACACACACACACACACACACACACACACACACACACACACACACACACACACACACACACACACACACACACACACACACACAGCAGCTCCCACTCCTGCAGCGTCTCCCTCCTTCTACCTCGTTAACAACGTAATTAACAAACCTTATTAACGCTGCTAAATTTAAAACAACAGTTCCTCCTCGGTGCAATTAACACAGCGGAGGAGAGGAAGGAAGCAGGATGAGGAAGAGGAACAGGAAGAGGAAGAGGAAGTGTTAATCCACTACATCGAGCATGTTTCCAAAACATAGAATTTTCAATACGTCCGGTTACAAAAAGAAACAAGTCAGAAAAAGTAAAAGCACAAAACTAAAGCTGACGTATAAACCAAGATGTTAAAAGAAGAACACAAAGTTCTGAGAGGTCGAAGCCTTCAGAAGACCCACAGGCTGTTGTTCAGACTGGTCCACCGGGCTGTGAGTGGATCAAACCAGACACCTCAGCTCGTTCACTTCTCTCTGCATCGGCCAATTGGCTCGCTGCTCCTTCACGGCGAGTGGGACCCAGAGACCCTCAAATAAAACTATGCTGTGCTGCTCCAACATGGTGGAACGACCTCCACAGGTCTTCACACCTGCAGACTGGAAACTCTCCTGTTTCAACTGCCGCTCAATGAAAGAAACACAAGCCCACTGTTCTTAATGTTGCACTTTGTTTGTCTTATTTGAAGCTGTTGTTCTGCACTTGATGATTTCACCTGAAGATGATGCACCTGCAGGATTAATGTTCACAGCTCTATCCTCACGATTGTTTGCACTTATTGTCGCTTTGGACAAAAGCGTCAGATAAATGAACTGTAATGTAACAACACTGTCTGACTTCCTTCTCCTCTCCCCCTCCTCTCCCCCCTCCTCCCTCCTCTCCCCCCTCCTCCCTCCTCTCCCCCTCCACCCTTCTCACACAGCCTCCATCAGGTTAAACACAGTAATTAAGAATCCATTGTGATGCTCCGACAGCAGGTGTAATTATCTCTCTGCTGTCAATCATCTGAGACAGAAGGAGCTGTGGGTGGGACAACCTCCAATCACCCCCCCAACACCCCCCCCCCCCACACACAGACCTTCATCACTATCACCATCAGTCTTTCTGTCTTTTCAGAGATGATGTGGGAAAAAGGAGGAGGACAGATTAAATATAGCACAGGTACACACACACACACACACACACACACACACACACACACACACACACACACACACACACTGACTAACCTCCATGAAATCGAGCAGCTGGAGGAAATAAAACTCCTCCACCTTCTAAACCAGCGGCTTAGAAAAAGAGAGCGAATTAGGATGGAGGGATAAAGGTGTGTGTGTGTGTGTGTGTGTGTGTGTGTGTGTGTGTGTGTGTGTGTGTGTGTGTGTTTTAGATGGAGGAAGTCAGGTTGGGGCCGCTTTGCTGTTTGCTCGGCTATGCTGACACCATGAGAGAGGAGGGGGGGAGGAAGCAGGAAGTGCTGCTCTGCTGTCTGCAGGAGGTGTACATGTTCCTCCCGCTTCTTCTTCTCTCTCTTGTGTCCTCACAGAGCAGAAGGAGCTTCACAGCTGGAGCTCCGTGTCGTCTGTTTTGTTTCTCAGCCTGGAGAAGTATTTCTTCATCGTGTGCAGCTTTATTGGAATGTGCGAGTTTACTCTTTAACAGGACGACACGTCCTGGGACTCACCACTATCTTGGCGTCTCGCACGTTGTTCTCCGGCACGGTGACCCAGTACTCGGGCTGCTCCCAGTGCGGCGGCTGGTTGTGCACGTTGGTGATGATGACGGTCAGCTCCACCGAGCTGCTGCGGTTCCCTCCGTCTGACGCCACGATCTGCTGGTTGATCCTGGACGTCTGCGGGGAGCGACAACATTTCACTAACTTTTATCTTTTTATTTCACAGCTGGAGATTCTGGAGGAAATATCACGATTCATGACTTTATTAAAAGTGCAGGAATAAATGTAGAGGATTCATAATTAAAGTTTGCGACGTGTTGAATCATCGTGCAGTCTGGCAGCTCTAAAGGCCAGTGAACACTTATAACTCTTAAAATAAGTACATATCAAAGCAGAGAAGAAGAAGAATGTCAGACTGTTGATCAACCTTTACTAATGATTGACTGCAGGCACAGAGAGGCAGAGAAGAAGAAGAAGAAGAGGAAAGAAGGAAGGAGAAGAAGGAGAAGAAGACGAAGGAGGAGAGGAGAGGAGAAAGTGAGCAGAAGAATGAAAGAAGGATATAAGGACCTAAAGAATGAGGACAAACTCCTACGCCGCCATACAGATCAGCCTCCGCCTTGCTACAGTCTCGCTCCTCGCGAGCTTCCTCCGTCTCGACATACCTGCGCGCAGTATCACTCCTTTCCTCCTCCTCTCTCCTCTCCTCCTCTCGCCCTCCTCCTCTCCTCCTCTCCGCCTCCTTCGCTCCCTCCTCTCCCTTCTCCCTCTCCCCTTCCTCCTCCTCCGTCTCTCTTCCTCCTCTTCTCCTCCTCTCCTCTCGCTCCTCTCTCCTCCTCCTCTCCTCCTCCTCCTCCTCCTCCCCTCCCTCCTCCTCCTCCTCCTCCTCCTCCTCCTCCTCCTTCTCCTCCTCTCCTCCTCTCCTCCTCCTCTCCCTCCTCCTCCTCCTTCTCCTCCTCCTTCTTCTCCTTCTCCTCCTTCTCCTCCTCCTCCTCCTCCTCCTCCTCCGCCCTATCTCCTCCCGCTCCTCCTTCTCCTCCTCCTTCCTCCTCCTCCTCCTCCTCTCCTCCTTCTCCTCCTCCTTCCCTCCCTTCTCCTCCTCCTTCTTCTCCTTCTCCTCCTCTCTTCCCCTCCTCCTTCCCTCCTTTCTCCTCCTCCTCCTCCTCCTCCCTTCCTTCCCTCCTCCTCCTCCTTCCCCTCCTCCTCCTCCTTCTCCTTCTCCTCCTCCTTCCTCCTCCTTCTCCTCCCCTCCTCCTCCTCCTCCTCTCGTCTCCTCCTCCTTCTCCTCCTTCTCCCTCCTCCTTTCTTCCTTCTCCTCCTTCTCCTCCTCTCTCCTCCTCCTCCTTCTCCTCCTCCTTCTCCTCCTCCTCCTTCTCCTCCTTCCTTCTCCTCCTCCTCCTTCTCCTTCCTCCTTCTCCTCCTCCTCCTCCTCCTCCTTCTCCTCCTGCTCCTCCTCCTTCCTTCTCCTCCTCCTCCTCTTCTCCTCCTCCCTTCTCCTCCTCCTCCTCCTCCTCCTCCCTCCTCCTTCTCCTCCTCCTCCTCTCCTTCTCCTCCCTCCTTCTCCTCCTTCTCCTCCTCCCTTCTCCTCCCTTCTTCTCCTCCTCTTCCCTCCTTCTCTCCCTCCTCCTCCTCCTCCTCCTCCTCCTCCTCCTTCTCCTCCTCCTTCTCCCTCCCTCCTCCTCCTCCTCCTCCTCCTTCTCCTCCTCCCTCCTCCTTCTCCTCCCTTCCCCTCCTCCTCCTCCTCCTCCTCCTTCTCCTCCTCCTTCTCCTCCTCCTTCTTCCTCTCCTCCTCCTCTTCTCCTTCCTCCTCCCCTCCTTCTCCCTCCTTCTCCTCCTCCTTCTCCTCCTTCTTCCTCCTCCTCCTTCTCCTCCTTCTCCCCCTCCTCCCTCCTTCTTCTCCTCCTTCTCCTTCTCCTCTCTTCTCCTCCTCCTTCTTCTCCTCCTTCTCCTCCTCCTTCTTCTCCCCCTTCTCCTTCTCCTCCTCCTTCTTCCTCCTTCTTCTTCTCCCCCTCCTCCTCCTCCCCCTCCTTCTTCTCCTTCTCCTTCTTCCCTCCTTCTCCTCTCCTCCTTCCCCGCCTCCTCCTTCTCCTCCTTCTCCTTCTTCCTCCTCCTCCTCTTCTCCTCCCTCCTTCTTCTCCTCCTTCTCCATTCTTCTCCTTCTCCTCCTTCTCCTCCTCCCTTCTCCTTCCTCCCTCCTTCTCCTCCTTTCGTTTCTCCCCCTTCTCCTCTCCTCCCTCTTCTTCTCCTTCTTCTTCTCCCCCCTCTCCTCTCCTCCTTCTCCCCCTCCTCCTCCTTCTCTCCTTCTCTTCTCCCCCTTCTCCTTCTCCCCTTCTCCTCCTTTCCTCCTCCTCCTCCTCCTCTCCTCCGTCTCCGGCTCCTCCTCCCTCCTCCTTCTCCTTCTCTCCTCCTCCTGCTTCTCCCCTTCCTCCTCCTCCTCCTCTCCTCCTCCTCTCCTCCTCCTCCTCTCCCTCCTCCTCCTTCGCCTCCTCTCCCCCTCCTCCCTCCTTCTCCTCCTCGCTCTCCCCCTCCCTCCGCCTCCTTCTCACCTCCTGCCTGACGAATAGGAATCTTTCAGCCTCCTTCGCCCTCAGTTGGCATCATTCAGTCCTTAAACATTTAAACTGTTTGATACTAACTTGTATTCTTCTCTCAGTGGAAACAGCAGAAACGACCTCATGACCTCATGACCTCATGACCTCATGACCTCATGACCCTGACACTGTGACTGAGTATTATTTTCACGTATATCTTTTACAACTCTAAGGATTGTTAGACGTACTGGGCTCCTTTTTAAAATTCATGAATTAATTAAATATATTATTACGTTGAAGCAACAGTCTATACTTATTTAGGTACAGGTATAATAATATGTATATTCCACGACAGGAGAAGAAATATGTGCAATCAGATAAAAATAGTATCAATCTAATGGTGCATCTCTTTTTAAATGTGTTTACACCAATTTAAATGTCCTTTGGGTCCGACCTGCACTCAAAGAAATACAACTAACAAAGTAAAATAAATTAAGCAAAGCACTTGGAAAACGTATTTCAGATTGTTAATTTTGTTTATTTCTAGCCAGAACAATGTGAAAAGGATCAGCGACATATTTAATGAGCTGAATATAAAGCAGCAGCAACAGAATGTGATTGTTTAGTTCGGGTTATTAATGTAAACAAGAGACTTTGGGGGGAAAAAGCTGAAAAACAGGAAACTTTAGCATAAAGCCGAGAGCTACAAGTACACACACACACACACACACACACACACACACACACACACACACACACACACACACACACACACACACACACACGTTCCCTCAGTGGATGCATACCAAACATGTTAGCTGTTAGTAAACAGCTCTGCCTCCATGTTTATTTATATACAAAGATTTCCATCAGGACAGCAGCAGAGGAACTGATAAATTAATATATTACGTGTGTGTGTGTGTGTGTGTCTACACACACGTCTAACTTTGTGAGGACCACATTTGGAGTTTTAGACCTTGAGAATGTGGACTTTTTTTTTTTTTTAAGGTTTCAGAAGCTTGAGGATATTGTAATAATAGTAATGTGTGCTCTACCTGTGAGATGGGGTGATTGACGTAAATCCAGCCAGTGCTGGGGTTGATGTGCAGGTAAGCTGGCTTCTGATTGGACAGGGAGTAGGTGATGGCCGCGTTGCTCCCCTGATCATCATCGTGTGCCGCCGCCCGCAGGAAACTAGTTCCTACTGGAGTGTCCTCGCGCAGGAAGTCTGAGAGGAGAAGAAGGTTACTGTCAGACAGGACGAGATACTTCAAGTAATACAGGTAATGCTGGTACTACAGGTACTACAGGTAATACTGGTACTACAGGTACTACAGGTAATACAGGTAATACTGGTACTACAGGTACTACTAGTAATACTGGTACTACAGGTAATACTGGTACTACTGGTACTGGTACTACTACTAGCAGCCCAAACAGAAGCAGAAGCATTGACAGAGTTAACTATTCAAAGTATTCTACTACAAGTACTGCTACCCGCAATACTGCTGCACACACTGCTGCTTTACTGCTACTGCAAACGCTGCCATGTATTAAGTTACTTTGTAATTTTGAAAGTTTCTAATTCATAGTTTTGTTATAAGCACCACCTGTCAACATGACCCGCCTCCACACCTCTGCAGCTGTAGTGAACACAATGAATCGTGTTGTGTGACGGTAAGCAGATATTATAATAATGGGAGCACAGTTTGTATCGCGTCAGCAGCGTGTCACCTCATTTTGTCATTTCTGGGTCTCACTCTGCAACGTCAACAGATGCATTTTTAAATGTATGAATATAACCTCGAATCCTGCTGACTGTGATGAGCGTCAGCGCTGATCAGACAACAAAACACAACGAGCAGAGAGGAGGGCCGCCGCACAGTTCCCTCTGTAATACTGCATTTCAAGCATTATGTCAGGAATAATGTCCTGTTGATGTTTGTGGCTCTCTGAATACGTTTCAACTGAATAATCCCGTCGGACGCTGCTGAGTCTGATGAGCGTCAGAGGAACGACGGGAACATCAAAGACTTTCTTTGTTTGCATTTAACAACATCTCTTTTTGTATTTATGTCTCGCTAATGAACTTCTGGCCAAACAACCACAAGAAGAAAATGATGGCTCAGAATTTTGGACAATTATGCAAAAATAACAAAAGGGTAATTTAGAAATAAATCTTATGCGTCCTTACAGCCGACCAGTTTTTAACTAATTAACACCAAGTTGTGCCAATTAACATAATATTCTTAGTGCTTCACTAAGTTTAGTCAAAATGAAACCATGTTGTTTTTATTTTAATAATTAATTAGAGCATTCTTCAACACAAGATGAAGCGAGCGTGATGGATAAACAACTCGTAGACTTCTGTACAATCTGATGATATGAAATACTTACTCCATGGATCAACGAACACTCGTACGATATCTCACGACAAGTTGCATCACAGTGACACCGAAACGTATGATATTTAAGCGCTCCACCTAAAGTTCTCAAATGAGGCGTTCAGGGACCCGTCGCTCCACCGTATTCCGTAGTCTGAATCAAATTCATCCACGTACGTAAATATTCTCCTTTAAGTTGTTTTTCTGGGGGACAGGAATATCCAGTCAATCAAATCCAATTGTTCTTTTCCATAATATTGATTTTAATGTGTGTCGATAGAGAGCGCAAGATACTCAACAAGAACAGAGGTGTATCCCCCCCCCCCCCCCCCCCCACACACACACACACACACACACACACACACACACACCAGTGTCAATCTGCCTGTTAAATAGTTAATGAGCCGCTCCGTGCGCCTCCCTAATCTGACGAGGAGAACTTCTGACACAACGCTTATCAAAACACATATTTGCACACATAGTAAACAAACACGGACCCGCGGGAGCCGGCGGCGAATATTTCATCAGTCTTAAGAGCTTTCCAGGATTACAAGGAAGCAGATTGATAGAGGATGACAAAGAGACGGTTTCCATATTTCACCGGTTTCCTCCACACACACACACAAGCTATCCTGCTGTACAGTGAGGGGACCGTGTGATCTCACACGTTAGCGTCTCCAGAGGTGAAGAAATCTTTTAACCCAGAGTGTGTTACTGCCTTGTTTCACACTTTCACCGGAAAACAAGTAAGTGATGAGAGGCGAAGCTGGTTACTAACCGAGCAGTAACTTTAGCTTCAAGAACGTAAGTAGTAGAAGTACAAGCACCACAGGAGGAACAATAAAACAAGCAGGAGAAGCAGTTGTCTGCCTCGAGTTCGAGACATAAACTCATCAGGAAAATGTTACTGAGGTGATAAATCAAGAGTAGTAGAAACATTTTCTCATAGACTTCTATACAACCAGAGGAGTCTCCTCCTGCTGGATGTTACAGAGGAGTTCTCCTCCTGCTGGATGTTACAGAGGAGTCTCCTCTGCTGGATGTTACAGAGGAGTCTCCTCCTGCTGGATGGTTACAGAGGAGTCTCCTCCTGCTGGATGTTACAGAGGAGTCTCCTGCTGCTGGATGTTACAGAGGAGTCTCCTGCTGCTGGATGTTACAGAGGAGTCTCTCTGCTGGATGTTACAGAGGAGTCTCCTTCTGTTGGATGTTATAGAGGAGTCTCCTGCTGGATGTTACAGAGGAGTCTCCTCCGTTGTATGTTACAGAGGAGGCTCCTGCTGGATGTTACAGAGGAGGTCTCCTCCCTGCTGGATGTTACAGAGAGTCTCCTCCTGCTGGATGTTACAGAGGAGTCGCTCCTGCTGGATGTTACAGAGGAGTCTCCTCCGCTGGATGTTACAGAGGAGTCTCCTGCTGGATGTTACAGAGGAGTCTCCTCCTGCTGGATGTTACAGAGGAGTATCCTGTCTGCTGTTACAGAGCAGTCTCCTGCTGGATGTTACAGAGGAGTCTCCTGCTGCTGGATGTTACAGAGGAGTCTCCTGCTGCTGGATGTTACAGAGGAGTCTCCTGCTGCTGGATGTTACAGAGGAGTCTCCTCCTGCTGGATGTTACAGAGGAGTCTCCTCCTGCTGGATGTTACAGAGGAGTCTCCTCCTGCTGGATGTTACAGAGGAGTCTCCTCCTACTGGATGTTACAGAGCAGTCTCCTCCTGCTGGATGTTACAGAGGAGTCTCCTGCTGCTGGATGTTATAGAGGAGTCTCCTCCTGCTGGATGTTACAGAGGAGTCTCCTGCTGCTGGATGTTACAGAGGAGTCTCCTGCTGCTGGATGTTACAGAGGAGTCTCCTCCTGCTGGATGTTACAGAGGAGTCTCCTGCTGCTGGATGTTACAGAGGAGTCTCCTGCTGCTGGATGTTACAGAGGAGTCTCCTGCTGCTGGATGTTACAGAGGAGTCTCCTGCTGGATGTTACAGAGGAGTCTCCTGCTGCTGGATGTTACAGAGGAGTCTCCTGCTGCTGGATGTTACAGAGGAGTCTCCTGCTGCTGGATGTTACAGAGGAGTCTCCTGCTGCTGGATGTTACAGAGGAGTCTCCTCCTGCTGGATGTTACAGAGGAGTCTCCTCCTGCTGGATGTTACAGAGGAGTCTCCTCCTGCTGGATGTTACAGAGGAGTCTCCTGCTGCTGGATGTTACAGAGGAGTCTCCTCCTGCTGGATGTTACAGAGGAGTCTCCTGCTGCTGGATGTTACAGAGGAGTCTCCTGCTGCTGGATGTTACAGAGGAGTCTCCTGCTGGATGTTACAGAGGAGTCTCCTGCTGCTGGATGTTACAGAGGAGTCTCCGGCTGCTGGATGTTACAGAGGAGTCTGCGCTGGATGTTACAGAGGAGTCTCCTTCTGGAAGTTACAGAGGAGTCTCCGGCTGGATGTTACAGAGGGTGACAGGATAGAGAGGAGAGATAGAATGAGATAGAGAGAGATGAGAGAGATAGAGAGAGAAGAGAGAGAAGAGAGGAGAGAGATGGAGAGGAGACTAGAGAGAAGGAGAGAGAGAGAGAGAGATAGGAGAAGAGAGGAGAGAGGAGAGGAGAGAGAGAGAGATAAGAGAGTAGAGAGAGAGATAGGAGAGAGAGTAAAGAGATAGAGAGAGAGAAGATGATGATAGATATAGGATAGAGATATATAGATATGAGATATATATATATAGATGTATAAGATATATATATATATATATATATAATATATATTATATATATATATATATATATATATAATATATATATAATATATATATATATTATATATATATATATATATATATTATATATATAATATATATATGTAACAGCACTTATAGTAGCAGGAGTGTTACTCTAGTGTTGTAGCAGAAACTCACACTGGTAGCGGCTGTTTTCAAACTTGGGGTCGTTGTCGTTCTCGTCGCCGATGAGGACGGTGATCTGACAGATCCCGATGAGCGGCTCTTCAGCCTGATCCGTGGCCGTCACCGACAGCGTGTACTCCCTCTGACGCTCCCGGTCAAAACTCACCGTAGTGGCGATCACACCTGACATACACACACACACACACACACACACACACACACACACACACACACACACACACACACACAAACACACACACTGTTGTCAACTGTTTTTTGCAGAAAAACGGCAAACAGTCTTCATATAGTTCCGTAAAACTTACCGGTGTCGGCATTGATGTCAAACCCGGACGACACTCCGTCTCTGTGCATGATGCCGTATTTGACCTCTCCGTTGACCCCCATGTCGGCGTCGTGGGCCTGGACGCGCAGGACTAACGTCCCCGGCGGCTGGTTGCGCAGGACTAACGTCCCCGGCGGCTGGTTCTCCAGCACCGCCGCGTTCAGACTGTAGTTCAGACACTGAGAGCACAAACAGCACAATCAGAAGAGAAACCTTTTAGGTGCTGGAAACCTCCGTGTTTAATCCAACTCCAACTCCGGGGGAAGTCACAAAGAATGGATTGCAGCCGCTATCAGTTCGTCTCAAGGTCCGATTCACAGAAGATGTTGTGTTAAAGAAATTACAGCTCAAACACGACCATTAAGTTTTGCAGCTGAGTGTAATTTGCCCTTTTTTTTTGCAAGCATCTATGTGGAAAGGTTTAAGTGTTGCATTTGCACCAAGAAGTCAGAAGTCAGAACAGCGGCAGAGAGAAAAAGAAAAACTCAATTTGCAGCTCGCGACAGCAGAACTTCATGCACGGAATCCAAACATGACATAAAGAAA
>NC_041370.1:808995-818995 GCF_900634415.1 Cottoperca gobio | reverse complement strand
ATTCAGGTGTAAAATCGTCTTGATTCTCACGTAGCCTTCATCATCTTCTTCTCCATCTCTGTGTCCAGGTCACGGTTAGCCTAGCGTAGCACAAATACTAGCTTCAACAGTAGAGAGAAATGATACATACGTTGTACCTTGTTAACTCCAATGCTAACTGCTACTCAGACAAATGTGTTATATTTTTAAAGCGTCAAAGAAATACACTTTTATAAATGATGACCGGTTTACTCTGAAGGATCAACAGAGCTTGTTGTGAGCAGTTTCATGTGAGAACTATTTTCTTTTTCTCGTATCAGCGCGCAGAAAGAAGCGTGCATCTGCTCGTGAGGTGAAAACAAGAACGTCCTCAGCTGAGCTTTAGAGTTAGAGACGATGCACGCTTCCTCCGGCGCGGTGATACAACAGAAAGAAAGTAGTTCCCACATGAAACTTCTCACATCGAGGTGTGTGGATTATCTTCAGTAGCCGACATACACACACACAAAAGGCGACATAATGGAGGCAGAGACACACACACACACACACACACACACACACACACGGCTCACAGGGTGGCAGAGATACTTGGATATTAATACAATGTGCTTTGCTCCAGCAGCCCTGAGGGATTCACGCACACAAGCGCACACACACACACACACACACACACACACACACACACCCCTTCATGTTTATCCAGACCTCGCTTTTAATAAATATTTGAATTTGCCACACTTTCAAATTCTCAGCCTCAGGCCACACTCATACATCTGGGTCCTCATACATCCCCCCTGTCCTCCTACTCCCCCCCCCCACACACCCACTTCTTCTTCTTCTTCTTCTTCTTCTTCTTCTTCTTCTTCTTCTTCTTCTTCTTCTTCTTCTTCTTCTTCTTCTTCTTCTTCTCCTTCTTCTTCTTCTTCTTCTTCTCCTTCTCCTTCTTCTTCTTCTTCTGTCTCGCTCTACAGGGCTCATCTTTTTCATGCATCACATGACATGCAAAGCCGACACTTGTGTTCATAAACACAGAGAATGTATATATATTAATATATTTAATATCTAATATATTTTATAATCTAAAGTAATATATAAATAAAGTGTAATATTACCTGACTTAATGTTGGATAATAACCGAGCCCTGCACACCTCCCCACACCCCCCTACACCTCCCACCACCTCCCCACACCCCCCTACACCTCCCACCACCTCCCCACACCTCCCCTCCCTACACACCTCCCTACACCTCCCTACACCGCTCTACACCTCCCACACCCCCCTACACCTCCCTACACCGCTCTACACCTCCCTACACCTCCCTACACCGCTCTACACCTCCCTACACCGCTCTACACCTCCCTACACCGCTCTACACCTCCCCACACCCCCCTACACCTCCCTACACCTCCCTACACCGCTCTACACCTCCCTACACCCCCCTACACCTCCCTACACCGCTCTACACCTCCCCACACCCCCCTACACCTCCCTACACCTCCCTACACCGCTCTACACCTCCCTACACCTCCCTACACCGCTCTACACCTCTCTACACCTCCCTACACCGCTCTACACCTCCCTACACCTCCCTACACCGCTCTACACCTCTCTACACCTCCCTACACCGCTCTACACCTCCCTACACCTCCCTACACCGCTCTACACCGCTCTACACCTCCCTACACCGCTCTACACCGCTCTACACCTCTCTACACCTCCCTCTGGGGACAAACACTGGACTTGCTGCAGTGACTCACGGTTGGCCGACGGCCGTGTTCTCCGGTACGTTCAGGCTGTAGGTGGCGTTGGTGAACTGCGGCGGCCGGTAGCCGGCCAGGACGGCCACTGTGGCCGGCGGGCCTTTACGACCGCCCCCGTCCATCGCCTGCACCCGCATCAGGTACTCTTTACTGGGGGTCAGAGGTCGTCCCGTGGTCCTCACCTCACCGGAGCGACGGTTCACCTCGAAGCACTCCTCCCCACCTGACACACAGAAGAAGAACAAATGTAGCATTTTCTGATATTCAGATTCTCAGAGCAGCTGATGTGTGTATGTGTGTGTGTGTGTATGTGTGTGTGTGTGTGTGTGTATGTGTGTGTGTGTATGTGTGTGTGTGTGTGTGTGTGTGTGTGTGTGTGTGTGTGTGTGTGTATGTGTGTGTGTGTATGTGTGTGTGTGTATGTGTGTGTGTGTGTGTGTGTGTGTGTGTGTGTATGTGTGTGTGTGTGTGTGTATGTGTGTGTGTGTATGTGTGTGTGTGTGTGTGTGTATGTGTGTGTGTGTATGTGTGTGTTGTGTGTGTGTGTGTATGTGTGTGTTGAAAGTGAAGCCTTTCTGCCAGCTGCAGCAACATGTGTGTGTGTGAGCTGGTTAATACTCTTTGAAGACTCAGAGGAAGAGTGCGGGTTTGTTCTATAGTTCTATAGCCCCCCCCCCCTCCAGTGAAGAGAGGGATGGACAGAAGGAGAGAAGGAGAAAGAACTGCAGAAGAGGAGACAGAGGAACAGGGAGGGGTGGAGAAGAGGAATAAAGGAAAGTAGAATCCCAGCTGTTGACCAGAGGCTTGAACCAGCAGCTGCATCCAACCTGTCAATCATCTCCTCCTGCTCCGTCTATTTGTGGAGACATTTCTCTGACGTGAGTTCATGTGAGTCTGGAAGACTTGTGTCTGCAGGTGGGATCAATATGCCGACTGTAACAGGGCAGGATTATTGTCTCACCTGCACAAATGATTATCTCCTCCGCAAAGCGAATCACGGGGCGGATACATGCATTATTTTTCACTTACGTTAGCATTGCGAGATTTGTACTGGATTTAGGTGGTGTCGGAATAATCAGAAAGTTCAGATCCCGGCTGGGAAAATTCCCAGAAAGTCGGAAACAGACATGAAGTTATTAAACACTTCCCAACCAGGACCATCTGGGAGTTCTGCGCTCTCCGAGTTATAGCTTTTATTAATTTGATTTAATTGTTTTATGTCTGAAATTGAACGTTGCTAGCTTAGCTTAGCTTAGCATATAGAAGCGGGGGGAAACAGCTAGCATGGATTCGTCTAAAGATCAGACCAACACCTCTGAGGCGCAGTAATTGAAAAGATGCTTCTTTCACAGAAGACCAGAGAAACGTGAGAAGATCATCTTATGAATTTAGTTTATCATAAAATTATCATTTGTGATTTTCGGAGGAGTTAGAGGAACTACTTCTTGTTGATCATCAAGCGTTAACTGTGAGAATCTTGTGTTAGTCGGTGAGTTAGTATATCATGTAACCGACACTTGAACATTTTAAACCACTTTTACAAGATTAGCCTTTAAAGTTGGTCAAGAAGGAAACAAGTAAAAAGTTTCAAGTTAAGAGTCAAAATCTGCAGGACACAAAGTCTCATTTATTGTTAATCTGTTAATCTGTTGAATACAGAACAACAGTATATAAATGTAATTAGTTTTAATATATATATTTAATTAGTTTGCACAAACTTTTGTAAAGAAGCACTTTTGCTCCTGTAAATTTAAGATCCTCAAAGTGAGTAAAATCACATTAATGCCACTAATTGGCTTCATACACATTGCGTGAATATATTTCCACATTGGCATGATATTAAAAACCACTTTTAATGTAAATTATTGGATTATTCTTCGGTACACATGTCGTCACATTACGCCAAAGGGAAGTCAGAAGCTCTTAATATGAAAGCATTGGAAATTAGCTCTCAAAATATCTCTGCTCTTCTCTAGAATAATATAAAAAAATAAGAAATACACAGCCACCGGCACCCGCCGCCCACCCTCCTCCTCCTGCCTCTCCAGAGACTTTCCTATTATTCCTCAATCTGGGAGCGTTCTGCGCCCCGGGGAGCGATTAGCGGCGGCTTCATGCCGTTTACGTGCATTTTTTCTCTCCCTCTCCCACTTGACGGTAATTGAAATTCAACAAGTCAAATTGTATTTATAAATCTCTCCTTTGAACAAAACAGGTTTGTCACAGAGTGCCTGGCGGAGATGACAGATAGAGGCAGAAGATAAGAGCAGGAACAAACAGGCTTTAGGGAAATGAGGCTGTTTGTACATACGCTGCACATATCCTGAAAACATCACGCGGCGGCCACACACTGTCTATGCACATGATGATAATCAAATGTCCTCCTCACCGTCCAGCAGGAGGAACTGGGTTTGTCCAAGCGTCCCGTCTCGCCGCCGTGCCGACAGTCGGTACACCACCGAGCCGGCGGCGGCGTCAGGGCCCACGGCGCCCAGGTACGGCGAGGGGAACATGGACCACTGCAGGTCGGCCTGGCTGAGCGTGCTGAGAGTCAACCTGCACAGGTACCACTCATCGCCTGGAGGGAGAAGAGACGGAAACATTATTTATTTTGTATAAACAATTACAGAAGTGATTCATTATACTGCGTGGAAACGTTAAAGTTAAAGAGCCGAGAGGAAGTTCAGTGAGTTCATTGTTTTGTTTGTTGTCTTTCATCTGTCGCACCCCAAACATGTGTTTCCTCCACTAAGATTATCGCTCTATTGAGTTATGTGACCATGTGTCCGAACCAAGGTAGTTTACATTTGACCCGTTAGTTTTGGTTTCACATTGCAAACATTTGAGCACGCTAAAGAACTCCACATAACGTCGTCTTTTAAATATTTGGTCCAGTTCTACGGGGCTCACGCTGTTTTGTTGCTTTTCCTTCTTCCTGTATTTGGTCCGGAAGTCGAACCTTCCACCCCGGAACATGTGCACCCTGGAAACAAAACGTTTGACGGCTGTAGACCGAGCGAGGAAGATGTGAAAGAGCCTTTAGGAACAAACTGCAGAAAGATGATGAACCGTCTGTCCTTTAACACGAAGTGAAACCAACAACAAACCAAATATATACAAAGTGTTGAACAAGAGCTGCAGACCCGACGATGCAACATCAGCTCTCACCTGTCCTGTGTCATCAAGCTGTTGCTAACGTGTTTATTTCCAGGCTGCGTTGTGTTGTGTGTTTCAGCTTCCTGTGTTAGCTTGCACTGCGACTGTTGCTCAGCTTTGTAGTAACGCAGCTTGTTAGCTGAGCTAGCTCCTCTTGTTCAGACGCAGCCAAAGGGGACGACGTGACATTTCTGTAAAACATCCGTCGTGTTTCCTCATCTTTCATCTCCAGCGTGCTGCTCGAAGAGAAGACGAGGAGCGAAGGAGTGACATGAAGAGACGAAGGCAAGCGGGCTCCTCCAAAATAAAACAACAAAACCTTCAGAAGATCACATGGCAGCATCCGCACACACACACACACACACACACACACACACACACACACACACACACACACACACACACACACACACACACACACACACAGTCTCTCTCTGTTTCGCCTGTTTCTGAGGAGGGATTTGTTCGGTTTGAAGGTGCTTTGGCGCTCGCTGTTGTTTCGACTCCTGTTCTGTTTCACGGCAGCGAAGTGAGACAACAGCCCGAACAAGAGAGAAACTTCACTTCAGAAAGACAAGAGAAGAAGAGAGAGGAAGAGGAGGAGGAGGAGGAGGAGGAGGAGGAGGAGGAGGAGGAGGAGGAGTGGAAACACGACAGCGTCTGCATCTGTTTGTTTTTTATTGTCTCTGAAGGTCTGTCAACAAACTGAGCAGGAGAGGGAAGGAGAGGAGGAAGAGCAGGAGAGGGAAGGAGAGGAGGAAGAGCAGGAGAGGGAATTTGAGGAGGAAGAGCAGGAGAGGGAAGGAGAGGAGGAAGAGCAGGAGAGGGAAGGAGAGGAGGAAGAGCAGGAGAGGGAATTTGAGGAGGAAGAGCAGGAGAGGGAAGGTGAGGAGGAAGAGCAGGAGAGGGAATTTGAGGAGGAAGAGCAGGGGACAGGAAGGAGAGGAGTGTAGGAGAAGATGATGAAAGAATAGGAGAAGGAGTGACGAGGAGGATGAAAGGAAAACAATGGAGGAGAAGAGAGAGTAATGGTACGTGTCCACAGGTGTTGCACCTGGCACATGATTGGACGCTCGTGGACCGTCTGAACATGGCGACTCTTTAGGAAACTTCTTTCTCCGATAAAAAACAAAACATGTGTTTCTGAAAACACTTGAGGAGAAACATTGTGTTTAATCCGTGCAGCTGCTGAATCTTCATCTTAGATTCAAAAGCTTTTGAGGAATTTGGCGCTCCCAGAATGCATTGCACGGCATAGACAATGAATGGGAAGCGTGGAAAAGATGGATCCTGTGGACACGTAGCACGAGGAGAAGAAACAAAGAGATTGGCCTTTAAAATCACAAAATGAAGAAGAGGAGGAGGGGGCGAGGTGATGAAGGAGAAGTCTTCCAGCTCACTGCTCCTCTTCTTCTGCGTCGCTGCTCTTCAGTCAGCTCAGAACATCCAGAATAATCACGTCTATTTGTGTTGTTTTACATATGCTGCGTCCCATCATAGTGATAAACATCAACACGATCAGAAGCAGCGCCGGCGGTCAGCACACGCGTCAGTCGGGACAACAAACTCTCTGTTGGAAACATGCATCCAGGGGGGGGGGGGGCTGTCAGCCCTGCAGGCTGATGAAGGTCACTGACACCAGAATAATGACATTTAATGAATGCTGTGTTAAGATACAGCGTGTCGTCTCCGCCTCTGGTTAATGAAGCCTGTTAGTTCTGTTGTTCCTCTGAAGAGACGACATGCTGCTGAAGCTAACCTTTATATAACGGGGGAGGGGGGGGGTAATGTTGCTATGCTAGCTCTCTATGAGTTGGTTAGTTGAGACAATGTGATCTCTTGCCCACTTTAAGGACGTTTTGCGCGTCACGTTTACGCATTTTAAGCTTTACGTGTTTCATTTAACGCCTCGCTCTCGTTCCCAGCTCGACACATACGCCAACCGGTTGTAGTTTTATGCAAAGATCACAGTTTGAGTTACAACAAGGATATAAGTTAAGTAATCAATGGTTGAGTTTTGGTTTCACCCGGGACACAAAGAGTGGTCTCCTGTGTGAAAGGCGTCCTGATCGTATGCTCTTTGGTGACGCCTTGCTGAAGCTGAGGTGAGGCTTTTAGGAGATTGTGATAAATCGTGTTTTCCTGACGAGTGAAAAGACGCTGAAAAAGGTCTCCAGACGTCTTTACTGCAGAGACAGGTGGAGACCAAATCATTAAGAATCACCGCCGACACAAAGCAGCACGAGGAGCTCAGGGAGATCTGGAGGACTGCGACCAGCCAGAGACTAAATGAACAGTTAGTTGGAGCCACGTTCTGTTTACCTGAAAGCATTTCTGAAGACGACCTCATCTCTGTGTCTACAGATAACATCGAGTAAGAAATGTATTTAAAGGTTTGTCCCAAAGCAGCTGATGGAAGTGTTCTATCACAGTCCTGCTCCCCAGAGGACGAACCCTCTCCACTTCCATGACTCGTCCTCCAGCGTGTCACGTGTCATGCAGCAGGTAGTTATTGTGCGACTCGTCTCAGGACACCTTCTCTGCTGACTTCTGATGTCACGTGATCGTGTCCTTCCACTCAGCCTTCTCAGCAAAAGGAAATGCGCTTCCCAGCCTGAACATTGAGCTTTTCCCTGATCCGGGCCGGAACTCACTGAACATATGCACGCAAGCAGAACTGCAGAGGGACGTCCAACTCGGGGCTGCAGGCGGCCCGGAGCGAGTTAGAGGAGTGGAAGACGACGGAAGGGCGGAAATCCTGAATGCTGAGCAGTTATTTCCACACAAGGATGGACGAGTCCTTTCAAGCGTTGCATGAACTTCTGCTGGGTTCATTCACAACTCAAAGAAGGGAAATGATGTCAGAACTAACTTTAGTCTTTAGTTCTGATTCTCTCAGATTCTGCGTTGTGTATATTTTGTAAGTTCATGAAGAAACATCAGAATATGAGCTGCTTCTTATTCTGCTCAGCTTCTGCTTCAGCTTGAGTTATTCCTTCTACCCACAATACCTTGTGTTTTGGGGGAAATTCTCCCGCCGCTGGTTAGATTACATGTTCCCTGCCGATGAACCGCTCCAACATTAGAGGAGCGAGATTAGCAGGCTCAGTGTCCAAAGAGTTCAAGGACCCTTCGTTACGTCGCCCTCAGGCTGGAACCCAACTTCATCTTTTGGACTCAATCAGGACGAGGCGTGTTGATGAACAGGAAGTAAAGAAATGCAATAGAGTCATCGATCCGACCCGAACAAACAGAGTGAACTCAAAGAGCTGCTTTTATAATAATTGACACTTTTGTGCCACTTGTATATCAGACATACCTGTCAACATTGGAATTTCAAAATATGGGAAATTTTTTGGCGGACTGCGCCCATATTTTAACAGCTCTCAGCCCCACAGCCCCCACCCATGTAATGTAAATGTAAACACATAATTATACATACATTCAGGAAATACATGTTTATGTAAAGTATGTCTTTTATTTTTTTGTTATTATCATCAATGTATTTGATGATTGATTAGTTGTGTGGCTTTTGTTTCCCCCCGACGAGGACTTCCTTGCGATGTCAGAGTCGGGGAACATGTCCGCTACACTGCGAGAAGCAGAAGCTGAAGGCGACATTATGTTTAGCACAAAGCATCAACATCTGTCCCTCAGCTCTGGTCTCTTGTTCTGCCTCCGACACACTTCTTGTCACACATGAAGTCATTGACAGTGTGTGTTTGTGCCTCGTGCTTGTGCTTGGACGATTGTTCTTGCTGGTGAACATCGCTTATTCCGCCGTGTGCGATGCTAACTTCTGAATGGCACACTTTACAAAAAGCACGAGTTGTCCCGACTCTGCTTTTATTAAATAAGGGAAGGTCTCCTCTCATTTGTACTTATATAAAGTTTTAACTTGTTCGGCAGGTACAGCTGCGTCTCCATCTCTCTCCCGTTCACTGTGACTCTCATCATATGTTCTTCTTCTGTGTATTATCTGTTCTCTTCTGTGTGTTTACTGACGGATAAAGTTTTTCAGCTAAAGTTAAACATAATACTGCCCCCTGCTCTACCGGAGGACACTTTACACTTTTTTAAAGGTTAAAAATACGGTAAAATTACGGAAAATATTTAAACGGGAGGAAAACGGGATGGAAGTAAAAATACGGGATAATCCCGGGAAAAACGGGAGGGTTGACAGGTATGATATCAGAGGAACCACCATTGTTGTTTTGCATCAAACAGTCGTCTCTCTGTGTCTCTCACACTTTAGGACGTGACTGGTCAGGACACAAACCTCTTGTGGCCGCAGAAAACAGGAACTGCAACTTTAGAACTGTGTAATAAAACACCACAGAGCTTTAACCTTTTTCAAACCGCGTCTGAACTCGACCAGAAAACAGGCTTCAGGGATGAAGAGCCTGAAGATGAAGATGTCTGGTTCACTTTCACAACTCGGAAGATTCCCAAAACTTTTCAATGGGAAGCAACTTTCTCGCGCAGTCCCAAAGAGGACCAGCTGTTCCGTTCAAAGGGGTTGGGGAAAGTGATGCCATAGAGGCGTCGCTCATCGCTCACGCACAAAGACTTCAAGATATTTCACGGCAACAACATATTTTTGACCAAGCGTCTTCAGATACAGTCCACCGGAGTTGTGATGAAGTCCCGGGTCGATGCCGCCTCTCATCTCTGCGTCTGTATATATCCAGTTCCCTGCTCGACTGCTGTCACATTGTTCTATGTTTTTCTGCAACTTTCATATTTGTCAAGATCGCTCCTCCGGTTCTGCCTCCACAGAGAGGAGCGATGTTTAACATGAAGGGAATATGTAACGTTTCTTAAATAACGAGAGAATGGACGCGTGTTGGCGGAGGGTTGAGCTCTCTGTTTATCTGCTGGATCCGTTCGGCTGCGACGATGGCCTAATTTCTTTGTTGAGATCAATAAAGTTTCACAAAGCTCTCAACAGTCTGTTGTGGCGAACACAGAACGCCGTGTTGTCCTAGTCAAACAGGAAGTGGTGAGAATGACACGTCCTTTATAGAAGAAGATAAATAGTCCCAGTGAAGTGCAGCTAAATCCATTTTAAGCCGCCACTTACTCATTTGAATCTCAATGCAGAG
>NC_041370.1:793995-803995 GCF_900634415.1 Cottoperca gobio | reverse complement strand
AGGCAGACACACTCTCCACATTTAAGAGTAGGCTAAAGACTTTCCTTTTTGATAAAGCTTATAGTTAGGGCTGGCTCAGGTTTGCCCTGGATCAGCCCTTAGTTATGCTGCTATAGGCTTAGACTGCCGGGGGACACCTCCCTGCTCTCTTTCTTCTCTCCCTCTCTCCTCCTCTCCCTCTCTTCTTCTCCCTCTCTATCTGTATGCATGTATGTAAATGTATGTTACTAACTCACCATCCGGGGTATCATCTCCCGGAGTGTCTGTCTCTCATGTGGCAGGTTGCCACTGATAAAGTTTACGTCAGGATCATGAATCGTGGCTGCGCCTGCTGCTCTGGTCCTGCTGGACACCGGGAAGCCTTTTTGACATTTTCCTGGATTCATCCAAACTTTCTATTTCTTTTTTTTTTTCCAACACAACATCATTTCTGTCAAATGTTGTATTTGTACGATGTTGTTTATCCTGTACACACGACATCTATTGCACGTCTGTCCGTCCTGGGAGAGGGATCCCTCCTCAGTTGCTCTCCCTGAGGTTTCTTCCATTTTTTCCCCTTTTAATTATGGGGTTTCTTTTAGGAAGTTTTTCCTTGTGTGATGCGAGGGTCTAAGGACAGAGGGTCTAAGGACAGAGGGTCTAAAGACAGAGGGTCTAAGGACAGAGGGTCTAAGGACAGAGGGTCTGAGGACAGAGGGTCTGAGGACAGAGGGTCTAAGGGCAGAGGGTCTAAAGACAGAGGGTCTAAAGACAGAGGGTCTAAGGACAGAGGATGTTGTAACCTGTACAGTCTGTAAAGCACACTGAGACAAATGTATAATTTGTGATATTGGGCTATACAAATAAATTTGATTTGATTTGATTTGATTTGTGTGTTCGAGTGTGTGTGTGTGTGTGTGTGTGTGTGTGAGTGAGTGTGTGAGAGACTGTGTGTGTGTGTGTGTTTGATAGTGTGTGTGTGAGTGTGTGAGAGACTGTGTGTGTGTGTGTGTGTGTTTGATAGTGTGTGCGTGAGTGTGACAGTCAGATTGGTTCTGCAAGAGTTACACCAGAAGATGAAAAGACGACAAGAAAGGGAGGAAACATGAAAGGACAGCTAAAAGCCGATGGAAAGAATAAAACCAGAAGAAAACTCGAATTCAGAGTTTAAATCTGTTAAAATCACCTGGACAGAAAGAGGAAGGAGGGGGGAGAGAGGGAGGAGGAGGGAGAGAGAGAGGAGGAGGGAGGAGAGAGGGAGGAGGAAGGAGAGAGGGAGGAGGGAGGAGGGGGGGAGAGAGGGAGGAGGGAGGAGAGAGGAAGGAGGGGGAGGGGAGAGGGGGGGAAGGAGGGAGGAGGAGTGGGGGGGAGAGAGGGAGGAGGGAGGAGAGAGGAAGGAGGGGGGAGGTGGGAGAGAGGGAGGAGAGAGGAAGGAGGAAAGAGAGGAGGGAGGAGAGAGGAAGGAGAGAGGGAGGAGGGAGGAGGGGGGAGAGAGGGAGGAGGGAGGAGGGGGGAGAGAGGGAGAGAGGGAGGAGGAAGGAGGGGGGAGAGACGAGGGAGGAGGGGGGGAGGAGAGGGAGGGAGGGGAGAGAGGGAGGAGAGAGGGAGGAGGAAGGAGAGAGGGAGGAGGGAGGAGGGGGGAGAGAGGAGGAGGGAGGAGAGAGGAGGGAAGAGAGGAGGAGGGGGGAGAGGGAGGAGGAGGGAGGAGGGGGGGAGAGAGGGAGGAGGGAGGAAGAGGAAGGAGGGGGGGGGAGGGAGGAGGAGGGAGAGAGGGGAAGGAGGAAAGAGAGGGGAGGAGGAGAGAAGGAGAGAGGGGAGGAGGGAAGGAGAGGGGGAGAGAGGGAGGAGGGAGGAGATGAGGAAGGAGGGGGAGAGAGGGAGGGGGAGAGAGAGGAAGGAGAGAGGGAGGAAGGGAGGAGAGAGGAAGGAGGGGGGAGAGGAGGGAGGAGGGGGGGAGGGAGAGGAAGGGGGGGAGAGAGGGAGGAGAGAGGAGAGAGGAGGAGGAAGGAGAGAGGAGGAGGGAAGGAGGGGGAGGAATGAGAGGGAGGAGGGGGGAGAAGAGAGGGAGGAGGGGGGAGAGCGGAGGAGGAGAGAGGGAGGAGGAGGAAGGAGAGAGGGAGGAGGGAGGAGGGGGGGGGGGAGGAGAGAGGGAGGAGAGGGAAGGAGGGAGGGAGAGAGGAAGGGGGAGGGGGGGGAGAGAGTGAGGATGAGGGAGAGAGGGAGGAGGAAGGAGGGAGAGGGAGGAGGGGAGGGGGGAGAGGGGAGGGAGGAGGGGGGAGAGAGGGAGGAGGGAGGAGGAGAGGAAGGAGGAGGAGGAGGGGAGGGGGAGAGCGGGAGGAGAGAGAGGAAGGAGGAAAGAGAGGAGGGGGAGAGAGGAGGAGAGAGGGAGGAGAGGAGGAGGGGGGAGAGAGGGAGGAGGGAGGAGAGGAGGAAGGAGAGAGGGAGGAGGGAGGAGGGAGGGGAGGAGAGGGAGGAGGGAGGAGAGAGGGAGGAGGGAGGAGAGAGGGAGAGGGAGGAAGAGAGGAGGAGGAAGGAGGGAGGAGAGAGGAAGGAGGAAGGAAAGAGAGGAGGAAGGAGGGGGAGAGAGGAGGAGGGAGGAGAGAGGAAGGAGGGGGGGAGGTGGAGAGAGGGAGGAGAGAGGAAGGAGGAAAGAGAGGAGGGAGGAGGAGAGGAGGAAGGAGAGAGGGAGGAGGGAGGAGGGAGGAGGGAGGAGAGGAGGAGGAGAGAGGGAGGAGGAAAGAGAGGAGGAAGGAGGGAGGAGAGAGGAAGGACGAGAGGGAGGAGGGGGGAGAGAGGGAGAGGGAGGAGGAGGAGGAGGAGGAGGAGGAGAGAGGAAGGAGGAAAGAGAGGAGGAAGGAGGAGGAGGAGAGAGGAAGGAGAGAGGGAGGAGGAGGAGTTCGAGGTGATTTCTTTAATAAATCTTGTTTTACTGCTTGATTTTCCGTTGACAGGAAGCAGAGATAAGAACCCCGCCAGAGTAAAACACTGAGACACCTGATGACAGTTCTGAAGGAGAGTTGAGGTTTTGAAAGGTTCCCGGTTTGAAGAACGTTATTGTGATTGGAAAGGTGTTTCACAGGGTGTGTGTTCAGTCATCATGACACATTGAGGTTTGGGGTCGAGACATGTTGGTAAGACGTCTTCGTTGGGGGTTCGCAAAGATTCTGGGACTATAAGCAGGTTTCACAGCCGTTGGTCACTAACGTTAACTAGCTCGAGCTAGCTCTTGTTGCTAGCCCTGCTCCGTGACCAACATGTAACGTTAGCAGGTGCATATTGTTGATGTAGTAAATCATGTGTTCATCATATATGGAAATACCAATCGTCCGAAAAATGTCCCATTGACACAAAGACCATTTGTCCAACGGCTCGTCACCCCAGAAACAAACAACCATCGCTACTTATTATGCAGAATGGCGGCATCTCAGTACAGAACAAAGGATTTGATTGGTCAAACCTATAATCACGCAGGCGAAAGTCCGCTTTTTAGGAGGGTTAAAGCTAACTGGTGGCGGGTTGGGACGCTGTCCGTGGGTTTGGTCTTTGCTTGTGGTGCCAACAATGTTTCGGAATAAGACTTGTAGGGGATCGGCAGGTTTGATTTGCTTTGAGATGGTTTAGAGGACTTGGAGAAAGGATTCAGGAGGTTATAGAGGTTGGAGAGGCGGTAGGTAATACGTGTCGGTGGGGTACTGGAGGGATCTACAGCAGAGTTAACGATTGGTGTTGGTTCTGGAGAGGAGGTTCTGGAGAAGTCTTTGGAGGGTTTTGGGGGATTAATGGTGATTCGGTGTGAGGGATGTTTGTAGTGTTGAGGCTCCGCTGAGGTCCTGGGGGAAGCTTTGAAAGGTTTTGGAAGTGAGAACTCTGGGGGAAGCCGTGAGCAGGTTGTGGGATGTTTTCAGAGACCTCGACCGTGTGGAAGCGTCGTGGAGACTGAAGATGAGGAGTCCAGTATGATGTGAGACACGGCGGCTGTCGTCTGAATTATGAATATCTGAGTCTAACTTTTGTCAGCCATTAAAAAATAAAGTAGTGAAAGTTTAATGCGGTGCTTCGTTGATTATTGATGGAGGAACTCCAACACTGACAACTGTGGCAGTGTGTGTGTCTGCATTTGCATGGACCGCATGCATGCTGGGTAATCATTTGTGAGTCTAATTGAGACGATGTTCATTCTTTATTTACATTTACAGTAATGTTTGAGAAGAAACGTTTTGTCCTCAGCTGGTGGAGGATGACCTCAGGTGGGCGGGGCCTGGAAATAGCTTTTGAGTGATAGTGACAGTTCTGTCTGTGTGTGTGTGTGTGTGTGTATGTGTGTGTGTCCTCCGGGGAGTGCAGCTGGGGAGCCACTGGCTGTACATCTGGGTAACTGTGTGTGTTTGAGTGTGTTTCTTTGTGTTTTTATATGGTGTGTGTGTGTCAACTGAGCTCTCGCTGTGACAAACCCTCAGCACTTCTGAAGTAGTGTGTGTGTGTGTGTCTGATGTTTGAGCTTTCAACTCATGATGGGATTTCCTCACTGTGACTCCAATGTGTGCTTCTGTTATCGCTCACCATCATTTGGAGTGAGAATAATCAACAAAGGCAGAAAGCTGCACTGTGCCCACTTTAATATGAGTGTGTGTGTGTGCCCTGCTTAATCTACTGTGCGCGCTTTTATGCTTTTGTGTGTAATTGTGTGCGCATGTGTGTGTGTGTGTGCAATGGTCAGATTCCCGAGTGTCACGCTCTGTGTTACCGTGTGAATGGTGTGATGTGTGATTGCAGCAGTATCTCTGAACATCTCTGAAACTTCTCTCACATCTTTCAAAGCCTGTCACAATAATGACTTCATCCACTTATCGTACGATGTGTGGGCACATTCGTCATTATTTTAACGCTATCGACTTATCTGATGTGACCTTAATATCTCTTATGTTACTGACATGTGGTACAATGCACATGGACATGATCTCCCCGTGTATAATCCCCGTGGTGTATGTGTTTATTTATAGCCAACAGAATAAACTGTAGGGTTTCCCTTACATACCTGTATGTTTATGTTAAGGATATTTAAAAAAGAAATTCACATTATATTCTTCTTAATTGAAGGTTCATTGCTCACTTATTGTGCTGTTATATCATCATTATATCAGTGGCATAAAATGCTTTTAAAAAGACAAATATCAACAAATATCGTCTAATAAAATGAGATCTGCATATGGAAACATCAGCAGTCAGATTAAGTGTGAAGCTGTTCACGGATGTTCTTCCTGCAGAGCTCCTGATTCAGCTCTATCAGGATGATCAGCTTCAATATTCATGTGATGTGTTTTAAAAGTTTAACCCAGGAGATTCTGACGACTGTTAACCTCTTTGATGGGGGGGAGCTGTGGTCAGGAGTTAGCGGCTAACTAGCTGCTAACGAGCTGCTGACTAGCTGCTGACTAGCTGCTGACTAGAAGCTGACTAGCTGCTAACAAGCTGCTGACGAGCTGCTGACGAGCTGCTGACTAGCTGGCTAAGTAGCTGCTAAGTAGCTGCTGCTGACTATCTGCTAAGTAGCTTGCTGCTGACTAGCTGCTGACTAGCTGCTGGACTCTATCTGCTAAGTAGCATGCCTGACTAGCTGCTGACTAGGCCTGATAAGAGCTGCTGAACTGACTAGCTGCTGCTGACTAGCTGCTGCTGACTAGCGCTAAGTAGCTGCTGACTAGCTGCTGGACTCTCGCTAAGTTAGCTGCTGATAGCTGCTGGACTAGCTGCTAAGAGCTGCTGATAGCTGCTGACTAGCTGCTGACAAGTAAGTGCTGCCGACTAAGTAGCTGCTGACTAGCTGCTGACTAGCTGCTAAGTAGCTGCTGACTAGCTGCTGACTAGCTGCTGACTATCTGCTAAGTAGCTGCTGACTAGCTGCTGACTATCTGTTAAGTAGCTGCTGACTAGCTGCTAAGTAGCTGCTGACTAGCTGCGGACTAGCTGCTGACTATCTGCTAAGTAGCTGCTGACTAGCTGCTAAGTAGCTGCTGACTAGCTGCTAAGTCGCTGCTGACTAGCTGCTGACTATCTGCTAAGTAGCTGCTGACTAGCTGCTAAGTAGCTGCTGCTGACTAGCTGCTGACTAGCTGCTGACTAGCTGCTAAGTAGCTGCTGACTAGCTGCTGACTAGCTGCTGACTAGCTGCTGACTAGCTGCTAAGTAGATGCTGACTAGCTGCTGACTAGCTGCTGACTAGCTGCTAAGTAGCTGCTGACTAGCTGCTAAGTAGCTGCTGACTAGCTGCTGACTAGCTGCTAAGTAGGCTGCTGACTAGCTGCTACTAGCTGCTGACTAGATGCTATCTAGCTGCTGACTAGATGCTGACTAGCTGCTAAGCTAGCTGCTGACTAGCTGCTGACTAGCTGCTAAGTAGCTGCTGACTAGCTGCTGACTAGCTGCTAAGTAGCTGCTGACTAGCTGCTGACTAGCTGTTAAGTAGCTGCTGACTAGCTGCTGACTAGCTGCTAAGTAGCTGCTGACTAGCTGCTGACTAGCTGCTGACTAGCTGCTAAGTAGCTGCTGACTAGATGCTATCTAGCTGCTATCTAGCTGCTGACTAGCTGCTGACTAGCTGCTAAGTAGCTGCTGACTAGCTGCTGATTAGCTGCTAAGTAGCTGCTGACTAGCTGCTAAGTAGGTGCTGACTAGCTGCTAACTAGCTGCTAAGTAGCTGCTGACTAGCTGCTGACTAGCTGCTGACCTGCTGCTGGGTAGCTGCTAACTAGCTTGCAAAATGAAAACGCAGCCATAACATCAAACTGAATGATGGTATTTACTATTCACTCTCCTTAACCATTAGAATTGGACGTACACGACATTACTAAAGGTGTGAGGACATGATTGTCCTGTTTCAACGTGTCCCATAAAGAAAAGGGAAAGAACTTGTCTGAGCTGCACAGAGTTCTGACACTCCTCTGCGTGGGATCAGATCCCTGCAGCAGGTTCAACACCTGGTGGAGAAAGTGAAACGTCCACGTCTGCGCTGTTACAGCGTCCACATACTTTTGTCCATGTAGTGTAAGTTGTGTACTGCAGATGTGAGTATTTAAACTACACACTCGGAGGATTCTTTCTACAACTAACTCTTTTCTGTCCACATGTGGAGTGATCATGGAATCTACAGTTACTGGCTACAGCTGATACAATGTAGAAGATTTTCTGCTTTTGTCTGTTTAAAACTTTAAAGCACTGGTGATTATCTGCACACACACACACACACACACACACACACACACACACACACACACACACACACACACACACACATACTAATTTGGTTTGTGGGGTGCACATTTGTGTGCAATGCACAATTGTGATTCATGAGTGTGTATGTGCATGACGGTGTCTACGAGTAAGCCCACACACAGGCATATGCACGGACACACACACACACACACACACACACACACACACACACACACACACACACACACACACACACACACACACACACACACACACACACACACACACAGTTCCCTGCAGATCTGGCGACTCGGCCTGATGATCAAAGGCTCAGATTTGCTCCATTGTGTGGATAAACACTGAGCTTTTCAGACACCCAGGAACACACTCATCCAACACAACAACACACACACACTCTGCAAATTTGGTCCAATCTTCCAAAGCCGCCACTTTGGCTATTTTGAACCGAGGAGGGCTGCTGAAATCAGCGCGACCAAAGCACTTTGTTACGGTGGTTGTGGCCCCCTGAGCGCCCGCAGCCCTCAGATCATTATAAATCCATTGTAGGCGACGGTGGAGCTCACGGCTAACCTAATTGTAGCTCCGCAAAGCTGTCGTGAAGCTTAAGACTGTTGAAATCTGTTGAAATATGTGCTGCAAAGAAGTGAGGCGGAAGAAAACCCGTGTGATTCATCTGAGTGTTAAAATATCTTGCCGATGAAAACGGTAGAAGCTGCTTGATGTCATGTCTCAGAAACGCAGAAGATCTTTAGGAGATGATGCGACAATTAGCTTCTCACCTTCACTCTGAAGGTGTTTAATCTGTTTGCACCATCAGAAAAGCAACTCAAACAAGACTTATGTTTCTGTGGAAGGACATCCTCTAAGGTCTGAGTGTTGAGGTCACTTCCTGTATTTCACAGCGGAGCAGCTTCTTCTTCATGTTTAAACACGACGATGCTTTCTGGGATTTTCTTTAAAAGCCTCAAACTCTGGGATTATAAAGCAACACGCTCATTTATACATGTCTCTGAACAGCATCAGAGAATAAACTGCTACCTGAGTGAAACCCATTAAAGTGTGCTGAGCTACATGCTACATGCTACATGCTACATCCCTTCGTCACGTCTGGGGAGCGAACAGGGAGTTCAGGTTTTCTTGCAGTACATTTTAATGTAAGCTTTTTAAGTTTCTGACTTCAAGTTCAAGTCAAGTGTTTTCTATTCGGTTCTAAATGGAGAGTTATTGAAGATCAAAGTGGACGATAAGATATGACTGAATGATGAACTGAAGTGTTTTCTGTCACAGTTAGTCCGGCTGACTGCAGACGCCGACGTTGAGATCGTTTCTGTTGGGAGCTGAAAGAAGATTTACGTCAAGATACAATATTATGCTTCGGTTAAGAACGGAGGCTTCTTCGCGAGCTCAGTGGGTTTTTTGCAGGAGCTAAAAGATGAAGATGTGGATCTCATGTCAGAGCTGAAGACCGGACGTGGTTAGCCTAGCTTAGCATAAAGACTGGAAGCCTGGTGACGGTAACAAAAAACAAGTTCATTTTTCATCTAGTGGGTGAGTTGAGGGGAGATGGTGCGCGCACACACACACACACACACACACACACACACACACACACACACACACTCGGAGCGCAGTGTGTCCCAGGAGGAAGAGCACTCAGGTCTGTTTCCAGTATCATCACAGTCTCCGTCATCTTTAATCTGACTCACATCTCGTCTCCATGACGACGTGTTGCCTCTTCACGACAACCGTCGACACCATCACCATCCTCCTCCTCATCACCATCCTCATCTTCATCCTCATCATCATCATCATCATCCTCCTCCTCATCACCATCCTCATCTTCATCCTCCTCCTCATCCTCCTCCTCCTCCTCATCATCATCATCATCATCATCATCATCATCATTGTGTGTGCACAGCGGCGGCTCCTGAGCTGCAGGTCGGACTGAAACCAGACGAGGAAACAAGAAGCTGACAGAGGAGACGAGGAGTTATAGGCTTTGACCAACCAAAGAGAGCTCGTACTGTATGAATGTATATGAATCATAGACAAGTCATCATCCCTGCAGCTCCATGGAGCGTTTTAGCCTCTTTTAGCTCCTAGTTTTGGTTTTGCAGCCCATCCGGCAGCTGTTCTCTGAAGCAGCTTCTGCACAGCTGCTTCATGCTGCACAACATGTGCAGACACAACATTCACCCGACACCGACTGCATCCGTCCAAGTGCAACTCTTTAGTATCCCACTGATTTGTCTTTCCACCGTTTATTCATGAAGATAAACTCAGTGTCCTTGTTCCTTGTTCTGACCCTGTGGACTGTTTCACTCCAGAACGAGCGACACACACCTGTCACCAGGAACATCCAGAGCCTCCACCATCACCGTCAGACAAACCAAGATGGCTGCTACCCCCCCTCCCCCCTCTCCCCCCACGAGAGTTCCCAGCATGTATCCACTCGAGGGGCCTTCAGGTGCTTTAGAACGCTCGGAAATTCAAGTTTCCAGTCATACCAAAGATGTTATTGAAGATTGAAGAGGATCATCCCGGCTCTTATATTTCACACTCTTGTATATATGTTATATGTTTGGACAACGTGCAGTTGAAGCTGAAGACACGTTTCTAAAACAACAACATGCACATCTTCTCTAAAGACACAATCTTCCTTTCTGTTACTACGACACACACTCGGACTCTCGGGTTAAAGTCGTTAAAAGGCGTCTGGCGTTCGCGTCCTCGCTGCTACAGAAATGTATTTGGTACCAAACGAAGCAGAACAAACTCTTCCAACAGAAAC
>NC_041370.1:761495-783995 GCF_900634415.1 Cottoperca gobio | reverse complement strand
GGTGACCTGGGGGCAGAGAGGTGGAAAGGTCGCGGGGCATTAAAATCAAGAGGCATTAACTTCCTGGATACATGAACGTTCTCAATGAACTTCATCTGTTAATTACGTTGTGGGATATCTCGTGTAAGAAAGATTTACAAAGACATGTTCGCCCTCAGGGTGGAGCTGAAGGTCAGGGTGGAGCTGAAGGTCAGGGTGGAGCTAAAGGTCAGGGTGGAGCTGAAGGTCAGGGTGGAGCTAAAGGTCAGGGTGGAGCTAAAGGTCAGGGAGTCCCAAACAAAAAGGTTTCTCCGAATTACATTAGATGTTCTCAGTTGAGCAGCAGCGTCCTGCAGGCAGCCGCACAGGTCAACTGAACTACACCGTCAGGTCAGGTTCTCACAGGTCAACTGAACTACACCGTCAGGTCAGGTTCTCACAGGTCAACTGAACTACATCGTCAGGTCAGGTTCTCACAGGTCAACTGAACTACACCGTCAGGTCAGGTTCTCACAGGTCAAAAGAACTACACCGTCAGGTCAGGTTCTCACAGGTCAACTGAACTACACCGTCAGGTTAGGTTCTCACAGGTCAAAAGAACTACACCGTCAGGTTCTCACAGGTCAAAAGAACTACACCGTCAGGTCAGGTTCTCACAGGTCAAAAGAACTACACAGTCAGGTCAGGTTCTCACAGGTCAACTGAACTACACCGTCAAGTCAGGTTCTCACAGGTCAAAAGAACTACACCGTCAGGTCAGGTTCTCACAGGTCAAAAGAACTACACCGTCAGGTCAGGTTCTCACAGGTCAACTGAACTACACCGTGAGGTCAGGTTCTCACAGGTCAACTGAACTACACCGTCAGGTCAGGTTCTCACAGGTCAAAAGAACTACACCGTCAGGTCAGGTTCTCACAGGTCAAAAGAACTACACCGTCAGGTCAGGTTCTCACAGGTCAACTGAACTACACCGTGAGGTCAGGTTCTCACAGGTCAACTGAACTACACCGTCAGGTCAGGTTCTCACAGGTCAAAAGAACTACACCGTCAGGTCAGGTTCTCACAGATCAACAGAACTACACCGTCAGGTCAGGTTCTCACAGGTCAAAAGAACTACACCGTCAGGTCAGGTTCTCACAAGTCAACAGAACTACACCGTCAGGTCAGGTTCTCACAGATCAACAGAACTACACCGTCAGGTCAGGTTCTCACAGGTCAAAAGAACTACACCGTCAGGTCAGGTTCTCACGGGTCAAAATAACTACACTATCAGGTCAGGTTCTCACAGGTCAAAAGAACTACACCGTCAGGTCAGGTTCTCACAGGTCAAAAGAACTACACCGTCAAGTCAGGTTCTCACAGGTCAAAAGAACTACACCGTCAGGTCACGCTCTCACACAAAAGAACTACACCGTTAGGTCACGCTCTCACACAAAAGAACTACACCATCAGGTCACGCTCTCACACAAAAGAACTACACCGTCAGGTCACGTTCTCACACAAAATAACTACACCGTTAGGTCACGCTCTCACACAAAATAACTACACCGTCAGGTCACGCTCTCACACAACAGAACTACACCTTCAGGTCACGTTCTCACACAAAATAACTACACCTTCAGGTCACGTTCTCACACAACAGAACTACACCGTCAGGTCACGCTCTCACAAAACAGAACTACACCGTCAGTTACGTCTCCAGGGAAACGTTCGGTTGTCCCGGCGGACGTTTGGGTTTTTTATAAACACATTTGTACGACGAGGACGGGACACCATCAAAACCAAATCAGTTTCACATCTTTTATAAAGTGTTGTTAATAGAAGTGATCACACTTTGTATTCTTTGTAGATTTGCAGAATAAACTGTAAGAAGCTGATTAAAGTATTTTCTAGATTAATGGTTTGATGTGTAAAACAGTTTCTCAGAATCCAAAGTGTCTTTAAAAGTTTTGTCCCTTTAATGTGAAATCAAACAGATCTGCAGATGCACGAGGCTGAAAACTGCATTTCTAATGTCAGCGATTGTTTTTCTTGTGATCAATTTATCGAGATGTCGACAAATCAGCGTCTCTCTAACTCCTGGTTCCTAAAAATAATCTAATGTCACAGAATAAGTCGCTGACACAGCTTCTCCGTGCCGTCTCTGTTTTTAAAGTTTATTGTTGATTATTATTTCCTCTCTAAACATTTCTCATCTCTGAAAGAATTTGAGCAAACAGCTTTTTTCCTGCCTGTTTACTGAACGTCTGACTGATCCGAGCTGATGTGTGAGAGAGATCAGTGTGTGTGTGTGTGTGTGTGTGTGTGTGTGTGTGTGTGTGTGTGTGTGTGTGTGTGTGTGTGTGAACTGTCTTTGGCAGCATCTTCTGTTTGCTTCTGTGTGTGTGTGTGTGTGTGTGTGTCCGGTGCCTTATCTCTCCCAGTCGCAGGCTGTGGAGCCCCGCGGAACATTCCACCAGCTCTGAACACACCGCCAGCTGGCACACACACACACACACACACACACACACACACACACACACACACACACACACAACCCTGCTTTTGGCCCTCACACATCTGAGGATACACCCGAGGCAGCCGGCAGGAGAGAGAGAGAGAGAATGAGGGCAAGAAGAAGAAGAAGAAGAAGAAGAAGAAGAAGAAGAAGAAGAAGAAGAAGAAGAAGAAGAAGAAGGGAGGCTGGAGATGCAGAGCAGAGAAGAAGAAACTAAAACAAGATGGAGAGAAAGAGACAACACAGGGAGGAGAGAGGAAGCAGCACGAAGACACGAGGGAGGGAAAGTTTCAAATCATCTCCATCTTTACAAACACTCACGTGTGTGTGTTTGATCAAAGGCAACTTACACTCCTTTAAAAGGCGACCTTTGACCTCCACTACTACGACCTCCGGACGTCAGGAGTGTGTGTGTGTGTGTGTGTGTGTGCGTGTGTGTGGCAGCAGTGGGTGGTGGAATCTGAAGCAGACGGTGTTTGTTGTCAGGAGAAGAAGAAAGGAGCGATGGGGGAGAGGAGGAGGAAGAGGATGAGAAGAAGAAGAAGAAGAAGAAGAAGAAGAAGAAGAAGAAGAAGGTGACAAAAAGTGGAAAGAGGAGAATTAAAGAAGAAGACAGAAGAGGAGGATGAAGAGAACAAAGAGAGGAAGGAGGAGATGAAGCAGAGAAAGGGAGGAAGAACAGGGGCAAAAAGAAAGGGAGGAGAAGGAGGAGGAAATAAGACGAGTGAAGAAGAAGTGAGGAAGAAGAATTAGAGAGAAAAGGGAGCAGGAGGATGAAGAGGAGAAGGAGAGCGATGAAGAAGGAGGTGAAAAAGAGAAAGCAGGATATTAAGGAGAGAAAGGGGGGATGAAAAGTGTTGGGGGGAGAAAGAGAAGAAAGAGTGGTGGAGGCGGGGGAGGCGGGGGAGGAGGAAGTGCCCTGCAGGAGGCGGGGGAGGTCTTCCTGCAGGCTGTGTGTTCAGCTTCACTTGATGAAGGTTGCTTTGGGCTAAATGCGATGCCGTGCTGAGTCAGGTGTGTGTGTGTGTGTGTGTGTGTGTGTGTGTGTGTGTGTGTGTGTGTGTGTGCTGCATCGCTCCATCCAAGTTTGTATCTTCTGGAAACTTTAAAATCTTTACTCAAATCTATCGTCGCTCAAAAAGGTGTTTTGCAGATGTTCGTGTAGTTTCTGAATTTATAACAAGACGATGAACATTTTGAGTATTTTTACGTTTTACAACGATTACAAGTCAGAAAAGTAAAAACATCTGGAGTGCTTTAGTTAGAAGCGTGTAGCCCGCTGCTCATGTCTGCAGGCCAGAGCAGCGGTCTTCACTATGTTTACGTGAGAGCCACGTTGAGAGGACAGAGTCAACAGGAGAGACACTTTACTGCAACATATGAAAAGCTTCATCCAGTCATAAAGAGCACTGTCTGCTTATTAATCTGTCCTCCAGCCAGAACATACAATACGCACTGCAGCCAATACATTCATTAAAAGCAGGATTACCTTAATACTGGGACGATGATGTCAAACTCTGCAAACAATATTTCTGCTGAAGCCACAAAGCAGTTTCACAATGTTAGAGTCTGAGAAGGTTCTTTGCCCGAGACAAACTCCATGTGATCTCAAAGGAATGCCTCAGTGAATCGTTCAGCTGTATCAGTCGTCCTGTGTTTGAGCCTTCGTTGTCCAGAAACAGAAGAAAGCTGTTCTATTGTTTTTACTAATTTCTCTTCCAGGTGCGTAAGTTTCGTTGAATTTTGGATGCGTCGTTTGGAGATGCCGCTCCAATTAACTTCTCTTGAAACAGAGCCGGTGTGTTTGCACATTAAGCACAAAGGGTTCGACTCGTGGAGGACAAATACAAACTCCTCTGTCCACTTGTCTTGAATGTTCCTTGCGAGTATGAAGTGCCAGGTTGGTCGTAGTATCCTTAAATTTAAATGTTCCAATTTAGCGATATCAATTATTTTTTAGCAAAAGTCCATATTCATAAACATGCTTATGTTAACATATTGTTAATGAGCTTAAGTGTATTTATTTCTATACTAGCCCACCACGTATCTACCTGTCCAAGAGCACATTCACCATGTAGTGCTGATAGAGCGCCAGAACTGGCAGCTCCGCAGTGAGTCAGTGTTCCGCTGAGCAGCTTTAAACATCTTGTTTCTGTATTATTTACATCTTTTATATATTATTATTATTATTTGTAGGCTAATAGAGCAGACACTTTCAGTGTTTTAATGGGTTGTATGTAATAGCCCTGCTTGTGTTTAGTGTTTTTATGAAATATCTGTATTGACTCATAATCACATCTATCACTTTACGTAGCCCCCTGCCACACGAGCCACCAATTAAAGCTTGCGGCTCGCCAGCCGCGCAATGAGTAACACTGGGCCAGAGGCTCCAGGTACTTCAGCCGCTAGCATAGGGGGTCAAGTTGCATTGTGGGTAATGTAGGAGCAAGGTCTTGAAGAATGCATGGAATAAAAAAAAGACAATATCTCTGGTTCATCATGTGACAGAAGTACAATGAACTGGTGTTCTTTACGAATGCACCATAATTCATATACAACTTAATGAATTCATAACGTTCAACAGTGGCTTACGTCTCTGATCTGATACCGACAACTTCACATTCTTATTTGCAGATAGATGATGAACGGTGTCATGGACCCGTTTGTGCAGACGTTACTGTTGCAGGACAGCGTGTCTCACTCTGTCGCCAGGACGACTCGCTCCAGTCCATCACGTCCCTGCATCTGTCACCACGTCTTAATCTCCTGACACCTACTGTGTTATCCGAGAAGTCACTTCTGAGCAGTGTTTTCTGGGAAATGGAGTCAGTGGCTGGCGTGTTGACAGGGCAGTGTCACCCTGAAGCTGCTGGAGCGAGACGTCGAGCTGACACATGGGAACTCACTGACCTGGTTTATACACAGTTTTGTGGGTTAACACTCAGACCAGGACCTCAAGGAACAACACCAGACTTCATTAGAATAACGACAGATTTAAGGCGAGACACTACAAAACATAGTTTCTACATGCGCTGGTAAATTTAGAGATTTTGGGCTATTTTACTTCCAGAACTCGTCTTCTTCAGACGAGAGGAAACATGAGAACATGAGAGTGTGTGTGTGTAACTGTGTGTGTAGATGTAAACAACAGCTACATTACATAACGCCTCATGTACATATTAAACACTTGTAATATAAACTTGTGTTGATGTGAGTCATGAAGTGGGGAAGCTTCATGATATCTGTTAGTTACATGTTTGACCCTGTTCACCTGTAGTGTGTACAACATATATGACCCTGTTCACCTGTAGTGTGTACAACATGTATGACTCTGTTCACCTGTAGTGTGTACAACATGTATGACCCTGTTCACCTGTAGTGTGTACAACATGTATGACTCTGTTCACCTGTAGTGTGTACAACATGTATGACTCTGTTCACCTGTAGTGTGTACAACATGTATGACTCTGTTCACCTGTAGTGTGTACAACATGTATGACCCTGTTCACCTGTAGTGTGTACAACATGTATGACCCTGTTCACCTGTAGTGTGTACAACATGTATGACTCTGTTCACCTGTAGTGTGTACAACATGTATGACTCTGTTCACCTGTAGTGTGTACAACATGTATGACTCTGTTCACCTGTAGTGTGTACAACATGTATGACCCTGTTCACCTGTAGTGTGTACAACATGTATGACCCTGTTCACCTGTAGTGTGTACAACATGTATGACCCTGTTCACCTGTAGTGTGTACAACATGTATGACTCTGTTCACCTGTAGTGTGTACAACATGTATGACCCTGTTCACCTGTAGTGTGTACAACATGTATGACTCTGTTCACCTGTAGTGTGTACAACATGTATGACCCTGTTCACCTGTAGTGTGTACAACATGTATGACCCTGTTCACCTGTAGTGTGTACAACATGTATGACTCTGTTCACCTGTAGTGTGTACAACATGTATGACTCTGTTCACCTGTAGTGTGTACAACATGTATGACTCTGTTCACCTGTAGTGTGTACAACATGTATGACTCTGTTCACCTGTAGTGTGTACAACATGTATGACCCTGTTCACCTGTAGTGTGTACAACATGTATGACCCTGTTCACCTGTAGTGTGTACAACATGTATGACCCTGTTCACCTGTAGTGTGTAGAGACGAGGTAGATGCTGATTTTACAGCTCCAACAGGGAGTCTCTCATCAGTAGTGTTTCTGTTCCAATGTAAGATGACCCCCAACACACACACACACCTCCGTTTCTTCACGTCTCATTTAGCAAAGTGAAGCAGGTTCAGAGTTTCCAGCGTCGGTGATGATGGAGCCGCCTGCTGTTTGCTTTAGAATCTGAAACTCACCAACACACCTGCAGCCGCCGCAGTGGAGGATGACAACACTGCTCGCCACACACACACACACACACACACACACACACACACACACACACACACACACCTCAACGTGTTCCCCTGCTAACGAGACGTGGGACGTCTGGAGCCGAAGACTTATTCACCACAGACGAGGCGTGACACGTAGTCATGCATGTTGTCGTCCGTTCTGAACACTTATAGATGTCACGATACCAGAAATGTAGTCGTCGATACCAATACCAGGGACATTCCACGATTCTCATGTACTGCAACACACACTTTATTACATTTGAACACGAGTCAGAGTTCATCTATTATCTGTTTTATATGCGAGACATCTCCTTCAGACAACTTGAATACGTTTCTCACCAAAAACTACATTTTACAAGATTACATTTGAACACATCATGATGCCGTTAAACCAGCGGTCTCCAACCTTTTTTGCGGCACGGACCGGTTTCATGTAAGAAAATATCTTCACGGACGGCCTTCAAAGTGTGTGTGTGTGTGTGCGGGGGGGGGGGATAAATATGATGAAATAAAACGATACGACCGACATAAAAACAAATATAAAGTTCAGAAAAAACTCAGCATCACGCTGAGTTAGTGGGAGCCCTGAGCTCGTGTCTCTAACGAGCCGGTCCAATATAGAGGGATAACTTCTTCATCATCAATCTTTCTGCTGACTACTGCTGACTGCTAACTGCTAACTGCTAACTGCTAACTGCTAACTGCTAACTGCTAACTGCACAGAGTCCCCACACCAAACACAGAACAAACTGCTGCACAGACAAAGTCCTCACATCCTGTGAAGTGCTTCATCATCGACATATCATCTGCACTAATCACAGCTACATATAGTAAACGTCAGGTCAGTGACTAACAGCATGTTCAAACTGAGTTTCACACTACTCTATGATAGCAACCCCTGGAGAGCAAACGGTCAAAAATATTAATATAAATATAAAATAATATTAAACATTTAATAAAATAATATTAAAATTAAATATTAAATAATATTAAAATAATACCGAAAATAATATTGAAATAATATAAAATTAAATATTAAATCATATTAAAATAATAAAAATATGGCTTCAACAAATTCTGCAACACTGCATCAAAAGACTAAAAAGAACAAATACTTTAGAATTCAAATTCTAGAAGTCCAACATCATCCTGTTTTACGGTTCAACCAGTATGTGTGTGTGTGTGTGTGTGTGTGTGTGTGTGTGTGTGTGTGTGACTGACAGTTTAACCATTGCTGCCCTGAAGGCAAAAAAAAACAACAACAAAGAAGACAACAAAATGGCCGCCACATATCTTCAATAAAACACTCTCCAGCCTGGAAGCCACTTTGAAATCCTCCTCCTCCTCCTCCTCCTCCTCTTCGTCTCCGTGCTCCTCGCCCCGAAACATCACACAGAAACACCAACGAGCTCCAGAGGGGAACCGACAGAAACGTCCTCTTCTTCTTCTGGTTTAAAGAAGAAACACATTTCTTCTTCTCTGCTGTATCACAACAATGCATTTATATTTATTATATATACGTGGCATCAATAAGTCAGCAGGCGTGTAGATGGAAGTGTCCTCACACCTTCAGTACATCACTGTTCAGCAGGGTGTGTGTGTGTGTGTGTGTGTGTGATGCTGTGTCCCTGTATATATTTTATTCATGCAGTATACGATACTAACATGACATGCAGGTACAGAGGATTACACTCAGGCACACAGGTCCTTCAATACTGCTCTTATTTTAACATATTTAATATACTTATATAGTGTACACCTGTGGGAGTTCAGCCCTCACTGACGTCTGAAGGTGAAGCCTGCTGAGGATACACTGTGATAAACTACACGATGGTCAAGTGACGAGAAGAGACTTTATAAACCCGTTCACACGTGAGAGATTATACACTGTAGCATCACACACACACACACACACACACACACACACACACAGTCACAGTGGAGCACAGTGAGGTGTTAGCAGACTGTGGTGGCTGGACAGGTTGGCACGGTGACACACACACACACACACACACACGCACACGCCCTCGGGGTGTGAGAGAGCAAGAGGCGGTCGTCCTGTCAGAGCTGATTTGAGGCCACAGTGTCGCAAACACCAACTGCTTCATACTGGATTACCAAGAAGAGGTGTGTGTGTGTGTGTGTGTGCGTGTGTGGACATCTACACTTTTCTTGTCCCTGAAGCACCGTGTGACTCCCAAATAAAGTTTAGTCCGTTAATGTTACTGCGACGTGCGTGTGTGTGTGTGTGTGTGTGTGTGTGTGTGTGTGTGTGTGCGCAGGTTGTCATATTACATTTACCTCTTTGTGTGTGTTTTCACTCGGCAGAGTTCACTTGTCAGGCCAGTAGGTCATATAGGCCTGTGTGTGTGTGTGTGTGTGTGTGTGTGTGTGTGTGTGTGTGTGTGTGTGTGTGTGTGTGTGTGTGTGTGTGTGTGTTATAATAATTTGTGTATGATTATGTGTCCATGTGTTGAACAAGGCATATAGGTCAGGTACCCTGGGACCGCTGTGTGACAGCTGGCAATAAGTGTGTGTGTCTGTGTGTGTGTGTGTGTGTGTGTGTGTGTGTCTGTCTGTGTGTGTGGCAGATGGACTGGTCAGACTGGAACATCAGAGGGAGACTTTCTGGTGTGACCACCATGACACACACACACACACACACACTCTGCTAGATGTAAACATACACGTGTAATAAAACCTCCTACTTGTGTAAATCCATGAATGTGCTACATTCAACATTTTGTATCATTATAATAAGTAGGAAACTGTTCGGTACGAGGGACAGCGTGGTGTGTGTGTGTGTGTGTGTGTGTGTGTCGTCCGTCTGACACACATGTTTTATCAATTATTCATTAAATCAAAATCACATGTTTAGTTTTGGTGAAGCGAGAGGAACATGAAGCGTTCCATCGTCATATTCATACGAGATGTTGAGCCTCTGATGGAGCGCAGAACATCGAGACTCCATCAGTACGTTTAAACATCATGACCTTTAGTGACCTTACGCCATTAACATTTAGCTGATCATCACGACAACGTGTCCTGAGACCGTCGGAGGAGAAACGTGTTCATCATCATGTTCAACAGGAAACATCTTCATCACTGAGAAGTTTCTAAATACTACAATGTTTCTATTTGTGCAGGTTTAATATGAATAAATCTTTTGTCTCAGCTTCGTGTGTTTATATTGTACTCTGGTCCTGAGCTGAGCTCATCGTCACCCCGACAATACGAACGAGTTCCCAGCAAACGTTCCCAGTTCAGGGAGGAGGAGGAGGAGGAGGAAGAGGAAGAGGAAGAGGAAGAGGAAGAGGAAGAGGAAGAGGAAGAGGAGGAGGAAGAGGAAGAGGAGGGGCTTTCCCCTCCGGACCTCCTGATCCCCTGAAGAGGAGTAGATCAGCTCCAGCGCTCTTTAAACCACGACCTTGACTTGGAGCCGAGAACGTCTCCTCATCTCTGTCCGTGCGTTCTCCCGGCGGAGAGACGAACTCCTGTGGGGGACGAACCGAGAGGGGCGAGAGGAAGCAGCGCCCGAGGGAGAGGAGGAAGAGGAAGAGTGTCATGGTGGAGATTGACAGACGGGCACTCTGGAGACGTTACGTTTGTTAACGGGATTCTCTGCAGGCAGGAGTGAAGGTCATGAACCTCACAGCTGCACGTCTCCGTGGAGACACACCGTGTACTTCCTGAAGTCCTCGACACACACGAGCGTCTGAGCCGCAACATCAAACATCACATCGTGCGGTGAACTCACACACATCCTGCGACCACGTGACCTGCAGGCTCTGCGTTCATCAAGTGAAGCGTCCGCCAGTCGTCCAACACCACCTGACAGCGAAGAAGAGCAACCGACCCGACGGCTGTTTGTTTCTGCGCCTACACGAGGACGCTCGCTGTTTGGAACACGTGGGTAACAAGGTTTACGGGACACAGACTCGTGTGCGACAATTAGCAGGGACACGTCAACACACACATGAACAGACACAATGATGTGCAATAGCCCTGAGGGTGTGTGTGTGTGTGTGTGTGTGTGTGTGTGTGTGTGTTTGGGGTTAACGTGCAGAAAGCTGATGTGTAGCATCTCTCACATACATGTTAACAAACAAACATTGTGTGTGTGTGTGTGTGTGTGTGTGTGTGCGTGTATGTGTGTGTGTGTGCATGTGTGCGTGTGTGTGTGCGTGTGTGCATGTGTGCGTGTGCGTGTGCGTGCGTGTGTGTGTGCGTGTGTGTGTGTAGCTAATTGGATGCAGCAGACAGAGCGATGTTCAGTGTTGTTCAGTTATTGGAGGAGAAGTAAAGTCTGACGTGACGGAGGAGGAAGTCAGCTCGTGTTGTGAGAGTGTGAGTGTGTGTGAGTGTGTGAGTGTGTGAGTGTGTGAGTGTGTCGGTGCAGGACAGCGAGGAGAACAGCTCGACTAAACAAGCGCTGTCATCATCACTGAGCGTCAAGAAGAACATCTGATACACTTCAACAAGTACGCTGAGGATCTTCACTCCACTTCACCACCTCGTTTAAAACTGGAGCGTTGTTCTTACTCATTCATTTGTCTTCCTGCGCACAAAGCTGAGACATGTGGGGCCTTCATGGATCCATGGCTGCCTCTGATGCTTCCTAATATATAGATAATAAATATAATATAAATATAATAGAGAGAGAGACAGAGAGAGAGAGAGAGAGAGAGAGAGTGTGTGTGAGTGTGTGAGTGTGTGAGTGTGTGTGTGTGTGAGTGTGTGTGTGTATGTGTGTGTGTGAGTGTGTGTGAGTGTGTGTGAGTGTGTGTGTGTGTGAGTGTGTGTGTGTATGTGTGTGTGTAGTAAAGTAACAGTGTCGAGGTTTAAAACCTTTCAAATCAAATGTCGTTACTTTCCTCTGAAGCTGAAGTGAAACTTGAGCTTCAGCACAGAAACATGTTGAACACGATGTTTCCTGAGAGTCACACGAGGATCTGAACTCATCATTTAACATCTAAAGATCAGAAGTCGCTCCGCAGCGGCAGCACGTCCTGCGCTGCAGCCCGCATGCGATGACCTTGTCCTACTTGCTGATTGGTCTCGCCTGAGGCTACTGCTGATTGGCTGTCAATAAGCTATTAGGCCATCAGATAGATACGGGGGGGGGGGGGGGTTTAAAGTCCTTCTCACGTCCCCTACAGCCTGATCAGCACCACCAACATATTAATACAGTATTCTGTCATTTTAAAAGGAACAGTTCAACGTTTTGGGAAATACACTTTTGCTCATATTTGCTCAAACGGTCACTTCATCCTGAGAATCTACAGGGACCAGAACCTGCAGGAACCAGAACCTGCAGGAACCAGAACCTGCAGGAACCAGAACCTACAGGAACCAGAATCTGCAGGGACCAGAACCTGCAGGAACCAGAATCTGCAGGGACCAGAACCTGCAGGAACCAGAACCTGCAGGAACCAGAATCTGCAGGAACCAGAATCTACAGGAACCAGAATCTACAGGGACCAGAACCTGCAGGAACCAGAACCTACAGGAACCAGAACCTGCAGGAACCAGAACCTGCAGGAACCAGAATCTACAGGAACCAGAACCTACAGGAACCAGAATCTACAGGAACCAGAATCTACAGGGACCAGAATCTGCAGGGACCAGAACCTGCAGGAACCAGAACCTGCAGGAACCAGAACCTACAGGAACCAGAATCTGCAGGGACCAGAATCTGCAGGAACCAGAATCTGCAGGAACCAGAATCTACAGGAACCAGAATCTGCAGGGACCAGAACCTGCAGGAACCAGAACCTACAGGAACCAGAATCTGCAGGGACCAGAATCTGCAGGAACCAGAATCTGCAGGAACCAGAATCTACAGGGACCAGAATCTGCAGGGACCAGAACCTGCAGGAACCAGAATCTGCAGGAACCAGAATCTGCAGGAACCAGAATCTACAGGGACCAGAATCTGCAGGAACCAGAATCTACAGGGACCAGAATCTACAGGGACCAGAACCTGCAGGAACCAGAACCTACAGGAACCAGAACCTGCAGGAACCAGAACCTGCAGGAACCAGAATCTACAGGGACCAGAATCTGCAGGGACCAGAACCTGCAGGAACCAGAATCTGCAGGAACCAGAATCTGCAGGAACCAGAATCTACAGGGACCAGAATCTGCAGGAACCAGAATCTACAGGGACCAGAATCTACAGGGACCAGAACCTGCAGGAACCAGAATCTACAGGGACCAGAATCTACAGGGACCAGAACCTGCAGGAACCAGAATCTGCAGGAACCAGAATCTACAGGGACCAGAATCTGCAGGAACCAGAATCTGCAGGAACCAGAATCTGCAGGAACCAGAACCTGCAGGAACCAGAATGTGCAAAGGAAACATAACGGTCAGGATGTAGTGACCGCTTCAGAGAATATGATTCAGAAAAAGTATTTTTTTATAGCATTTACGAACTGAATCAGAAACGTAGACGTGACAATCTGTGATGTTTTGGGGGGGGAATTACAGGCCGGAGCTAATTCTAGCTAGGCTAGCAGTTACCTACCGCTTCTAGTCTTTGTGCTAAGCTAGGCTAAACTCTCAGACTGTCATCTTCTCATCCCTCACAGATATGATATGTCAGCTGACGTTAGCTCTCTCGCTAACATTAGCAATCAGTAAATTAATTCCTCTGAGGCGAGAATACGAAAACGAAATAACTTTGAAATTAATTTCACCCTGATAGCTGTTAGCATAACCTGTGAGTGTGGCAGTGTTCGCATGCGGGGCAGAGAGATATAACTGTAAACATTACGGTTGGAAATGTTCAAATGTTAAGAAGCTGCAGTTTGTTTCAAACTGTTGATGCGAAATCTGATGAATATGAACCATAATTTATGTTGCTGCCTTTTAAAAAGGTCATTCTGGGGAGCTTCAGTGAGTGGTCACAATAATTTATCCTGCAGCTATACACACACACACACACACACACACACACACACACACACACACACACACACACACACACACACACACACACACACACACACACACACACACATACCAACAAATAAACATGCATACTGACACTGGTGTGATCAATGTATGTGACACTGACAAACACACAATCACTGAAGCTCAGCAGCCTCGAGGACACGCAGTGCACACACACACACACACACACACACACACACACTTTTTTTTCCTCCTTTTTATTCTATTGTCTTTATTTCTGGATTCAGCCCGAGGCCTGAAGCAACCTGCCATCGCACCACGTGTGTGTGTGTGTGTGTGTGTGTGTGTGTGTGCGTGTGCGTGTCTGTGTGTGTGTCACCTCAGGGCTACCTCAGAATATCTGCAGGAAAGCTTGGCAAAGCAGAGCCTTGTTTGTGTAATAATGTGTTACTGTGTGTGTTTGTGTTTGCATAAAACAATAAATAATATTTAACGGCGACGCTGTAATGAGCGAACAGCCTCGTCGCTGTGCAGCCAGTTATTAACTGCAGCCCAACAGGAAAACATTTCTCACTTAATGCAGATTAATACATTACAGCTGATAAAGAATAAGAAGGTCTGCACGCTCTGAGTCACAACACGTGCAGCGATGTCTTTGTTGGTCCACATTATATTAAATCTGAATCCAGTCGCATGTCTTCAACATCCGACTGAGTAAATATAAAACACTGCAGCCTGATTAATGTTGACAACCTGAGCTGCAACCTGAAGCAGCAGAAGATATGAGACGTTGATTGAATGTATCCGACACACTGAGCTGTTGAGTTGATAAGCTTGAAATATTTATTGGATATGCATGAAAGTTTAACTCGCTGCTGAAGCTGATGTGACGTGATTGGCCGGATCGTTTTTAGACTCGCTGTTGTTCTTGTTGAACTGCAAAACACAAGATTCACTGACAGCCGGGATGTGTTACAGAGTGGAACATCTCTCTGCAACACGTCCTCTTCGGAGCACAGACAGCATGCTGCTCGCAGAAAGCACATTAAGCAGACGGTTTCAAGTTACTCATAACATTAACATTAATTATGGTGTCATCAGTCCTGTGTCGTCTCCCCTTTGAGCAGCGTCAGCGTTGTGTTTGTAGCCAGAAGCTTCATAAACTGTTTATACAGTGTTAAGACACTTTCTACATCCTGGTGTTTTTAACTCGTCTGGATCCTAAGTTCTCAGAGAAACAAGCTGACAAACGTTAGCCGTTAGCTCGTAGCCGCTCCGCCCAGTGTCCACTGGAGAAACACTGATTTCTAACATGAAACTGCTTCATTCTGTGTTTTTACAGTTTGCAATCACCATGATTGTTGGTTTTAAAGAGGAGGAGACCTCTGAGGATAATTCGGAGCAGCGTGCAGGAGAAACTCTGATTCTTAACGTCTAGCTAACCGGGAAGAAGCTGACCGCAAGGATGAACTCCCATCCCTTGCTGCTTCACGACACCAAACACTGCAGCGTGTCGTGAAAGATACTCTGCTTTCATTGTTTATAGAGAAACTTTCTGCAATTAGGTTGTGGTATAAATACTGCTCGTCACCAGACTTAGATACTTTATTATATTTAACTCTAGTAATATAAGTGTTTGTTCTCATGTTGTTCATTCATTTTAGTTCAGATCAAGCAATTCACAGGCACAGACACACAGGAGGAAAGCTGTCTGAAGTCTGATGTCTGTGTGTGTCCTGTACATTTATTAAATGCCAAGGACTCAGTAGAGTCCCTGGCATCTGCAGTGATGGATGAGAGAGATAATGTGTGTGTGTGTGTGTGTGTGTGTGTGTGTGTGTGTGTGGGTCACTTGTATACAATTTATTAGATACAGGAGGTGAAGTGTGTGTGTACGTGTGTGTGTGTGTGTCTTTATAGAGATGCTGCTCAGTGCCTCTCCACCATTAGACATCTTCTCCGTCATCACTGATGAGATTTGGATAAAAAGTTCCATCAGTGTAAATTTATATTGAAATATTAATATCGGCTCATATTGTACAAACTGAACTTCAAATCAAATCAAATCAAATGTATTTATATAGCCCAATATCACAAATTATACATTTGTCTCAGTGTGCTGTCCTTAGACCCTCTGTCCTTAGACCCTCTGTCCTTAGACCCTCTGTCCTTAGACCCTCTGTCCTTAGACCCTCGCACCGCACAAGGAAAAACTTCCTAAAAGAAACCCCATAATTAAAGGGGGAACAATGTTCTAAACCTCAGGGAGAGACTGAGGAGGGATCCCTCTCCCAGGACGGACAGATGTGCAATAGATGTCGTGTGTACAGGATAAACAACATAGTACAAATACAACATTTGACAGAAATTATGATGTGTTGAAAAAGAGAAAGTTTGGATGAATCCAGGAAAATGTCAGAAAGGCTTCCCGGTGTCCAGCAGGACCAGGTCATTCATTAAAAAAGCTTTTATCAGTATGTCTGCTAACAACAGATCTCTGCCAATTATTTATTGTTTGTATATTTAATAATATGTGCAACTTTATCGATTATTCAATTAGATTTACTTCTGAACACATCTTCTAAAAGTATCTTTTATATAAACATGGTCTTTTATTAAATTGTTTAAAGTGATCGTATATTTCAGGTCTTCAAATTTGTTCAGTGCTTTTACTTTTTTCCTTTGGATGAATAAAGGCTTTTATTTTGTGAATGTTTCACGTTTATTGAAATTTAATTATAATATGTAGCAGAAACATGCAGGTAAAACACTTTAGTCTATATGTGTTTACCTGTGTATAATATCCAGACATATTTATCAATATAATTATTAAGTCTGCTGTTACTTCTATTCACAGTCACTATAGCGTGACGCTTCTATTCACGTGTAACGATAAGAATATCAGTTTCAGGAGTAAACTTCATTAAAGAGAGTAGAAGAAGAGCTGATGGAGACATGAGGATGTTGGACAGGAGAAGTGGTCTGAGGGTCTCGAATCCTCAAGTTTGGCGTTTTGGTCGTCGCCATCTTGAGAGGGCGGAGCAACTGAACGCTTAACGAGACGTTTTTAGGCGACTAAAATATTACAATCAACACAAACTGTGAAAGAGTTAAAGTTGTACGACGAAAACACGAACAACACCGTGGAAGTGACCTGTCAATCACAGGTAACCCCGCCCTAAAGAGACACTGCTTTATATCTATTTTAAATGTTTCCATAAGTTACTAAATCAACATCATGTGTGGAAGAAGACTTGAAACTATAGATTGAGACATAAACTCATCAGGAAAATGTTACTGAGGAAATAAATCAAGAGAGAAGTAGAAACAATTTTCTCATAGACTTCTATACAACCAGAGGAGTCTCCCCCTGCTGGATGTTACAGAGAAGAAGAAACATTTTCTCATAGACTTCTATACAAACTGACGTCTTTATACAACCAATGGAGTTGCCCCGATTCTCCCGAGCCAGCCAACCAATCAGAGGCCAGTGTGAGGCAAGTGTGACTCTTACAGATCAAAATAAACCTCCATCACTGCAGACGAAAGACTGGTCGCCTCAATCAGCCGGACAGTTTACAGCACGCTCAGCGCCGTGTCGACCAAATCACGCACACACACGCACACAAATACACACACACGCACACACACACCAGAGCCCTGCAGTCTGCTTCAACACTAACACAGCATCCTGAGTTCAGACCTGTGAGCTCCAGGTGAGCAAACACAACTCAGTCCTACAAATAAACATCAGAGATGCGGTTTGGATCCACTGATTAACCAGATGTGCCACAACACCGAGGCACGGCCGGCGTCCAGATGTGGGGAGTTTAGGCTCTTGGGTAAACATTTACTTTGGGGGGGATCAGTACCGCACCTGGACGTCGTTTCATCCTGTCAAACAACTGCAGGGATGCTGATTCACTTCAGTTTCATATACTTATATTTCTAAGAGTGTGTTTAAGTGAACCTGAAGCTCCAGGAGGCCGCGGCTGGTGGAGCGGCGAACACTCGTACGACGTGACGCTTTGTACGTGGTTGAGGTGACGTAGTAAAATCAGGACGAGGAAGAACTCTGGTTATAGATTACAGACGTGCACAGTATTTAGTCTTTTCTTTTATATGACTTTATATAACTTTATATGACTTTGTGACTTATATGACTTATATAACTTTATATGACTTTATTTTATATGACTTTATATGACTTATATTACTTTATATGACTTTATATGACTTATATTACTTTACATTATTTTATATGACTTTATATGACTTTACATTATTTTATATGACTTTATATTATTTTATATGACTTTATATTATTTTATATGACTTTATATTATTTTATATGACTTTATATGACTTATATTACTTTACATTATTTTATATGACTTTATATGACTTTACATTATTTTATATGACTTTATATGACTTTATATGACTTATATTACTTTACATTATTTTATATGACTTTATATGACTTTATATGACTTTATATGACTTATATTACTTTACATTATTTTATATGACTTTATATGACTTTATATAACTTTATATGACTTTATGACTTTATATGACTTATATTACTTTACATTATTTTATATGACTTTATATGACTTTATATGACTTATATTATTTTATATGACTTTATATGACTTATTTTACTTTATATAACTTTATATGACTTTATATGACTTATATTACTTTACATTATTTTATATGACTTTATATTATTTTATATGACTTTATATGACTTTATATGACTTATATTACTTTACATTATTTTATATGACTTTATATTATTTTATATGACTTTATATGACTTTATATGACTTATATTACTTTACATTATTTTATATGACTTTATATTACTTTATATGACTTTATATGACTTTATATGACTTATATTACTTTACATTATTTTATATGACTTTATATTACTTTATATAACTTTATATGACTTATATTACTTTACATTACTTTATATGACTTTATATTATTTTATATGACTTTATATGACTTTATATGACTTTATATGACTTTATGTGACTTATATTACTTTATATGACTTTATATGACTTTATATTATTTTATATGACTTTATATGACTTTATATGACTTATATTACTTTATATAACTTTATATGACTTTATATTATTTTATATGACTTTATATTATTTTATATGACTTTATATGACTTTATATGACTTATATTACTTTACATTATTTTATATGACTTTATATTATTTTATATGACTTTATATGACTTTATATGACTTTCTATTGTACTGAATGAATCATCTTCTCTCCAGGAACCATCACCTTATCATGGTGGAGAGGTTTGTGTGTTCCTATGAACCTGAGAGCTGTGTTCTCTGGAGCCTAGTGCTCCTGGTAGGGTCTCCCAAGGCAAATTGGTGTCAGGCAAGGGGTCTCCCTGAGCTAAACCCGAACGGTCGTTTGTTGTTGGACTTCTGTGCTAGTCATGGAATGGCCATAACAAACACCATGTTTGAACATAAGGATGCTCATAAGTGCACGTGGTACCAGAGCACCCTAGGCCAAAGGTCAATGATCGATTTTGTAATCGTATCATCTGATCTGAGGCCGCATGTTTTGGACACTCGAGTAAAGAGAGGGGCGGAGCTGTTAACTGATCACCATCTGGTGGTGAGTTGTATCAAGGGGTGGGGGAAGACTCTGGACAGACCTGGTAAGCCCGAATGGGTAATGCGGGTGAACTGGGAACGTCTGGAGGAAGCCCCTGTCCAGGAGATCTTCAACTCACACCTCCGGCAGAGCTTTTCAGACATCCCTGTGGAGGTTGGGGGCATTGAACCTGAGTGGGCGATGTTCAAAACCTCTATTGCTGAAGCTGTGGTGATGAGCTGTGGTCTCAAGGTCTTAGGTGCCTCAAGGGGCAGTAACCCTTGAACACCATGGTGGACCCCGGTGGTCAGGGAAGCCGTCCGACTGAAGAAGGAGTCCTTCCGGGTTATGTTATCCGGGAGGACTCCGGAAACAGTTGCAGGGTACCGAAGGACGGCAGCTTCTGCCGTGTCAGAGGCAAAGCGGGTGTGGGAGAAGTTCGGAGAAGCTATGGAGAAGGACTTTCGGTCTGCACCAAGGTGCTTCTGGAAAACCATCAGGGTGGGACCCTGCTGACTTTGACTGAGAAGGTTATCGGGTGGTGGAAGGAGCACTTTCAGGAGCTCCTGAATTCGACTAACACGCCCTCTATGGTTGAGGCAGAGCTGGAAGCTGATGGGGGATCATCGTCAATTTCCCTGACGGAAGTCACTGAGGTAGTCAAACAACTCCACAGTGGCAAAGCCGCAGGGGTTGATGAGATCCGTCCAGAAATGCTGAAGGCTTTGTGTGTTGAGGGGATGTCTTGGTTGGCACGCCTCGTTAACATTGCGTGGAAGTCTGTGCCACGCAATTTAAAAAGGGGGACCAGAGAGTGTGTGCCAACTACAGGGGTATCACACTTCTCAGCCTCCCTGGTAAAGTCTACTCCAAGGTACTGGAAAGGAGGGTTCGGCCGGTAGTCGAACCTTTGATTGAAGAGGAACAATGCTGATTCCGTCCTGGTCGTGGAACAACGGACCAACTCTTCACTCTCGCAAGGATCCTGGAGGGGGCCTGGGAGTACGCCCATCCGGTCTACATGTGTTTTGTGGATCTGGAGAAGGCGTATGACCGGTCCCCCGGGTGATACTGTGGGAGGTGCTGCGGGAGTATGGGGTGAGGGGGTCACTTCTGAGGGCCATCCAATCCCTGTACACCCAACGTGAGAGTTGTGTCCGGATACTTGGCAGTAAGTCGGACTCGTTTCCCGTGAATGTTGGCCTCCGCCAGGGCTGCGCTTTATCACCAATCGTGTTTGTAATTTTCATGGACAGGATATCGAGGCGTAGTCGTTGAGGAGAGGGGTTGCAGTTTGGTGGCCTGAGGATCTCATCGCTGCTCTTTGCAGATGATGTGGTCCTGATGGCGTCATCTGCCCCCGCGACATCATCGGTCTGTGACCTTCAACAGTCACTGGATCGGTTTGCAGCCGAGTGTGCAGCGGTTGGGATGAGGATCAGCACCTCCAAATCTGAGGCCATGGCTCTCAGCAGGAAACCGGTGGATTGCCTACTCCGGGTAGGAGATGAGCCCTTACCCCAAGTGAAGGAGTTCAAGTACCTAGGGGTCTTGTTCGCGAGTGAGGGGACGATGGAGCGACAGATTGGCCGGAGAATCGGAGCAGCGGGGGCGGTACTGCAGTCGCTTTACCGCACCGTTGTGACAAAAAGAGAGCTGAGCCAGAAGGCAAAGCTCTCAATCTACCCGTCGATTTTCGTTCCTACCCTCACCTATGGTCATGAAGGCTGGGTCATGACCGAAAGAACAAGATCATGTGTACAAGCGGCCAAAATGGGTTTTCTCAGACGGGTGGCTGGCGTCTCCCTTAGAGATAGGGTGAGAAGCTCAGCCATCCGTGAGAGACTCAGAGTAGAGCCGCTGCTCCTTTACGTTGAAAGGAGCCAGTTGAGGTGGTTCGGGCATCTAGTAAGGATGCCACCTGGGCGCCTCCCTAGGGAGGTGTTCCAGGCACGTCCAGCTGGGAGGAGACCCCGGGGAAGACCCAGGACTCGGTGGAGAGATTATATCTCCTCACTGGGAACGCCTCGGGATCCCCCAGTCGGAGCTGGAGGATGTGGCCCGGAGAAGGGAAGATTGGGGTTCCTTACTGGAGCTGCTGCCCCCGCGACCCGACCCCGGATAAGCGGTAGACGATGGATGAATGGATGGATGGATGAATTAAGAGTTTATTTGTCAACTTTAAAATCTGTTAAAGTTGAAATTATTTGTTTTCAGGAACCCACAAGTTTGACAAGAATTGCAAATGCAAATAAAAGAAGAAAATAATAAAATGTGATGAAGCACGTTTTGGTTATTTTAGACCATTTATTAATTTAATTTAATTAAAGAACAATTAACCAACGCTACAAAAAACACTTATTCAGTTAAGACCAAAACGCTGTTTTAAAGGGTTGATTCACTCAATCTCCTCTCCTCTCCTCCCTTTGTCTCTCCACAGTTTGGGTTTTATTTATCCAGAGTTCTGCCTCTACCAGATACAAAGGAGCTGAATGGAAGTCAGATTCTGGATAATTCACAGAACCTTCAACAGTTTTCATTGGAACTTGAATCTGCCGTGAAGAGTCTTTACAGCAAAAAGCACGTCTGCTTATTAATCTGTCATCTCACCCAGAACATACAATATGCAATGCAGCCAATACATTCATTAAAAGCAGGATTACCTTAATACTGGGATGATGTTGTCAAACTCTACAAACAATATTTCTGTTGAAGCCAAAAAGCAGTTTCACAATGTTTGAGTCTGTTTGCACATTAAGTACAAAGGGTTCGACTCGTGGAGGACAAATACAAACTCCTCTGTCCACTTGTCTTGAATGTTCCTTTACTCGTCTTGTGTGGCTCGTACCTTTTCTTTTTTAACGGGAGCAGCTGTTGTCTGTCCACAAACCACATCTCCAGCATCTTCCTCTCGACTGTGGTTTGATGCTCCAAAGACAAATCTTAATGTTCCTCGTGTGTCACGCTTTGTTTCTGTCCACCTGCTGAGCAACTCTTTAATAAGAAATGGATCCATTGTCCATCTGTAGAAACACACGCAAAC
>NC_041370.1:728995-756495 GCF_900634415.1 Cottoperca gobio | reverse complement strand
TGTTGGCTGCAGCTCTGCACACGGGCGACATGTTGGGTGCAGCTCTACACACGGGCGACATGTTGACTGCAGCTCTACACACGGGCGACATGTTGACTGCAGCTCTACACACAGGCGACATGTTGACTGCAGCTCTACACACAGGCGACATGTTGGCTGCAGCTCTACACACAGGCGACATGTTGGCTGCAGCTCTACACACAGGCGACATGTTGGCTGCAGCTCTACACACGGGCGACATGTTGGCTGCAGCTCTACACACAGGCGACATGTTGGCTGCAGCTCTGCACACGGGCGACATGTTGGCTGCAGCTCTACACACGGGCGACATGTTGGCTGCAGCTCTACACACGGGCGACATGTTGGCTGCAGCTCTGCACACAGGCGACATGTTGGCTGCAGCTCTGCACACGGGCGACATGTTGGCTGCAGCTCTACACACGGGCGACATGTTGACTGCAGCTCTACACACGGGCGACATGTTGACTGCAGCTCTACACACAGGCGACATGTTGACTGCAGCTCTACACACGGGCGACATGTTGGCTGCAGCTCTGCACACAGGCGACATGTTGGCTGCAGCTCTGCACACGGGCGACATGTTGGGTGCAGCTCTACACACGGGCGACATGTTGACTGCAGCTCTACACACGGGCGACATGTTGACTGCAGCTCTACACACAGGCGACATGTTGACTGCAGCTCTACACACAGGCGACATGTTGGCTGCAGCTCTACACACGGGCGACATGTTGGCTGCAGCTCTGCACACGGGCGACATGTTGGCTGCAGCTCTACACACAGGCGACATGTTGGCTGCAGCTCTGCACACGGGCGACATGTTGGCTGCAGCTCTACACACGGGCGACATGTTGACTGCAGCTCTACACACGGGCGACATGTTGACTGCAGCTCTACACACAGGCGACATGTTGACTGCAGCTCTACACACGGGCGACATGTTGGCTGCAGCTCTGCACACAGGCGACATGTTGGCTGCAGCTCTGCACACGGGCGACATGTTGACTGCAGCTCTACACACAGGCGACATGTTGACTGCAGCTCTACACACGGGCGACATGTTGGCTGCAGCTCTGCACACAGGCGACATGTTGGCTGCAGCTCTGCACACGGGCGACATGTTGGGTGCAGCTCTACACACGGGCGACATGTTGACTGCAGCTCTACACACGGGCGACATGTTGACTGCAGCTCTACACACAGGCGACATGTTGACTGCAGCTCTACACACAGGCGACATGTTGGCTGCAGCTCTACACACGGGCGACATGTTGGCTGCAGCTCTGCACACGGGCGACATGTTGGCTGCAGCTCTACACACAGGCGACATGTTGGCTGCAGCTCTGCACACGGGCGACATGTTGGCTGCAGCTCTACACACGGGCGACATGTTGACTGCAGCTCTACACACGGGCGACATGTTGACTGCAGCTCTACACACAGGCGACATGTTGACTGCAGCTCTACACACGGGCGACATGTTGGCTGCAGCTCTGCACACAGGCGACATGTTGGCTGCAGCTCTGCACACGGGCGACATGTTGGCTGCAGCTCTACACACGGGCGACATGTTGACTGCAGCTCTACACACGGGCGACATGTTGACTGCAGCTCTACACACAGGCGACATGTTGACTGCAGCTCTACACACGGGCGACATGTTGACTGCAGCTCTACACACGGGCGACATGTTGACTGCAGCTCTACACACGGGCGACATGTTGGCTGCAGCTCTGCACACGGGCGACATGTTGACTGCAGCTCTGCACACGGGCGACATGTTGACTGCAGCTCTACACACGGGCGACATGTTGACTGCAGCTCTACACACGGGCGACATGTTGACTGCAGCTCTACACACGGGCGACATGTTGACTGCAGCTCTACACACGGGCGACATGTTGGCTGCAGCTCTGCACACGGGCGACATGTTGGCTGCAGCTCTGCACACGGGCGACATGTTGACTGCAGCTCTACACACGGGCGACATGTTGGCTGCAGCTCTACACACGGGCGACATGTTGACTGCAGCTCTACACACGGGCGACATGTTGGCTGCAGCTCTGCACACGGGCGACATGTTGGCTGCAGCTCTGCACACGGGCGACATGTTGGCTGCAGCTCTACATATGGGTGACATGTTGACTGCAGCTCTACACACGGGCGACATGTTGACTGCAGCTCTCCACACGGGTGACATGTTGGCTGCAGCTCTACATATGGGTAACATGTTGACTGCAGCTCTCCACACGGGCGACATGTTGACTGCAGCTCTCCACACGGGTGACATGTTGGCTGCAGCTCTACATATGGGTAACATGTTGACTGCAGATCTCCACACGGGCGACATGTTGACTGCAGCTCTCCACACGGGTGACATGTTGGCTGCAGCTCTACACACGGGCGACATGTTGACTGCAGCTCTCCACACGGGTGACATGTTGGCTGCAGCTCTACATATGGGTGACATGTTGGCTGTAGCTCTACATACGGGTGACATGTTGGCTGCAGCTCTACATACGGGCGGCATGTTGGGTGCAGCTCTACACACGGGCGACATGTTGACTGCAGCTCTCCACACGGGTGACATGTTGGCTGCAGCTCTACATATGGGTGACATGTTGACTGCAGCTCTACATACGGTTGACATGTTGACTGCAGCTCTACACACGGGCGACATGTTGGCTGCAGCTCTACATACGGTTGACATGTTGACTGCAGCTCTACACACGGGCGACATGTTGACTGCAGCTCTACATACGGTTGACATGTTGGCTGCAGCTCTACATACAGGCAACATGTTGGCTGCAGCTCTACATACAGGCGACATGATGGCTGCAGCTCTACACACGGGCGACATGTTGGCTGCAGCTCTACATACGGTTGACATGTTGACTGCAGCTCTACATACAGGCAACATGTTGGCTGCAGCTCTCTCTATAGAATCATAGGAGTGTCTAAAGAAAAGAAAACAACACAAAGTAGGAAGATAAATGTGGAAATACAAGACAAATATATAAAATATACTTAAAGTATATTTTGAATACTGTTGTACCTTTAGGTAACATTTTGAACACAGGTGATTCTGACCTTAAGCCTTTGTGGGGTCAAACAGGACTTTAGTCGTCACTCATGGGGGTCTGCGTTGCCCCTTTGAGTTGATGTTTAACTGAGCTACGCTAACGTATTATTGTGCAGAGTGATCCAACTTAGGATCCGTGTAGCTCAGCAGCTTCCCGCTGATCCTCGCTTTTAAAAGGTCGCAATGGCAATTGGTTCACATAAAAATGGCCGCCGCTCTGACCATCCTGCTGTGTTGATTTGAATGGGAAATCCCCGTCCTACTATTTCTATGGCCTGAAGAGTGAAAGGAATAATTAGACGTATAAAATAATGAAACAGAAATGTTAGCTGCTGGGAGCGCGTTAATGTGACCAGCTGCACGTCTGACCTCTGAAGCTGCTGCTGCACACCCGGCTGGCTCCGTTACACACACTGCTGCTGTATGTTGTCACCCAGATATACCCGCTCCTCTACACACACCTTGACAACCTGCGATCACACCGGGCTCATTTCATTATGCCGCATGGCTGGATTTCATCACATGCAAACGAGTTTAATTAGCCGAAACGTATTAGTCAGTGGAGTGTGAGTGAGCGGGGATGTAAACGTGCAGCGGTGCGGAGGAACATCAGATCACATGTGGAGCAGGACGCCAGATAAAGAGGTTTAATGGCACGGCTGAATAAATGACGCCATGTAAACACGATCTGAGCTCGTCTAGACGCGACAGATGACGTCATGGCATGGCGGTTAAAATTAAATTTGGAGTTTTCATTTTGTCAAAGTTTACTTTTAACCTCTTTATCCCCACTCCTCCGCCGCGTCCTCTGCAGGGGGAGAAGAGGAAGGAGCGAGCTGTGATGAAAGAGCGGACTGACTGCTTCTGACAGGACATTCGACACCGTCAGCTCCGTCACACCGCTGCTCCGTCGGCCTGGACGGCTGTAATTTGGCTTCAGACATCTGTCAAATACAGAGAGGGAGGGGGCAGGAGGTCAGAAGGTTGCCGGTTCAAACCCCAGACTGTCGGAGGGGGTAGTGAACTTAAGATGCTCTAAAAACATAAACAGCTACAGTTCTGGTCCCCGAGTGGAAAATGAAATCACATCTCTGCAAACAGACTTTGATGGAAGTCGACAGACAGACGCGACTGAGCATTCCTGTGCAGCATTATTGTGCGTGACGACCATCGTGCACAACACTTCACATTCAGAATGTTTGTGTGTGTGTGTGTGTGTGTGTGTCTGTCTGTCTGTCTGTCTGTCTGCAGTGAGAGGTGCGTCCTGTATACAGTCCAGTTAGGTCATTATTTTTCTGTGTGTGTGTGTGTGTGTCTGTCTGTTTGTGTGTCTGCCTGTCTGTCTGTCTGTCTGTCTGTGTGTGTGTGTGTGACTGTGTGTCTGTCTCTCTGTCTGTCTGTCTGTCTGTGTGTATGTATCTGTCTGTGTGTATGTATCTGTCTGTCTGTCTGTGTGTGTGTATGTATGTGTCTGTGTCTGTGTCTGTCTGTCTGTCTGTCTGCCTGCCTGTCTGCCTGCCTGTCTGTCTGTCTGTCTGCCTGTGTGTCTGCCTGTCTGTGTGTCTGTATGTCTGTGTGTCTGCCTGTCTGTCTGCCTGTCTGTCTGTCTGTGTGTCTGTCTGCAGTGAGAGGTGCGTCCTGTATACAGTCCAGTTAGGTCATTATTCCAGCGTGTGATAGAAACTGCACAGTACATCACAGGAGCAGCCTTCCCCTCACTACAGGACATGTACACCTCCAGGGTCACCAGGAGAGCCCACAACACCATCAGGGACAGCACACACCCCCAGCACAGACTCTTCACTCTCCTCCATCAGGCCGCCGCTACAGGAGTCTAATTTTAAATGTTTGCTGTTGGAGGATTCGTAAAGTACGTGTTTCATTGTTCATTGTAAATATCTTGAATCTTGAATTATTATTTATACATCCCACACGTCCCTCAGGATGAAGTCTTTGCATCATCGCTCTGGATTCAGCTTCCTGCTGCGTGTCATCATGAGAGGTTGAGTTCCTGCTGTAGTATCAGAGCAGCAGGAGGTCCACTGCACCTGGACCATCAGTACTTCTGTATGAACCTTGAATACTTTTGTCTTATTTGATCTCATGTACTAAGATAAACTGTTGAGTCCTGTCATGTCATGAAATGTAAAGTACTTCACATTAAAAGCGTTCACAAACTCTTTCCCTCTGAAATATCCGTTTCACACCAGACCGCACAGACGTCACAGCTTTATTATTGAATTGTTTGTGTTTTAATGTAATTGTATGTGAGTCAATAAAGTTTTCTGAATCTTGAACACAGGGGGGCTTTTATTGTGAAGCAGCCTCAGGAGACGTGGCGGCGCTGTCCGTGATCCGTCTGCAGAACAGGATATATTTACTCATCAGTTGTGAGATGTTCTCAGTATCTGAGAAACACTGATGTGTGTGACAGGAAGTGATGCGTGTGACAGGAAGTGATGCGTCTGTGTGGAGCGTCTCACCTGCAGCCCTCACACACACGAGCCGGGGGGGTTACAGACTGTACTGAAGTTAGGTTAGTGCCAGAGCAGGCTCGAGTCAGCCATCATCCAGTCAGGACAGATGGTTTACATCAGGAGGAGGAGGAAGAGGAGGAGGTAGAGGAGGAGGTAGAAGAAGAGGAGGAGGTAGAGGAAGAGGAGGAGGTAGAGGAGGAGGTAGAAGAAGAGGAGGAGGTAGAGGAGGAGGAGGAGGTAGAGGAGGAGGTAGAGGAAGAGGAGGAGGAAGAGGAGGAGGTAGAGGAGGAGGTAGAGGAGGAGGAGGAGGTGGTTAGAGGAGGAGGTAGAGGAAGAGGAGGAGGTAGAGGAGGAGGTAGAGGAAGAGGAGGAGGTAGAGGAGGAGGTAGAGGAAGAGGAGGAGGTGGTAGAGGAGGAGGTAGAGGAAGAGGAGGAGGTAGAGGAGGAGGTAGAGGAAGAGGAGGAGGTAGAGGAGGAGGTAGAGGAGGAGGAGGAGGAGGAGGAAGGTAAGTGGCATCCTCCACCCTCCATCTGTCCAAAATGTCACGCAGCAATCTGAGAACCATCAACCCAGACGAGTGAGGAACACATGTTTCCACCAGACTGTGTGTGTGTGTGTGTGTGTGTGTGTGTGTGTGTGTGTGTGTGTGTGTGTGTGTGTGTGTGTGTGTGTGTGCAGAGGGTAGTAATCACACAGTTTGTGTCAGTCAGCAGTGAGATTCAGCTTTGTACTTAAAGGGAAATACCACTCAATTTAAAATGTCATTTGGAGCCAGTTATTCGTCTGCTACACACACACACACACACACACACACACACACACACACACACACACACACACACACACCCACACACACACACACACACACACACACACACACACACACACAGGAATAATAATTACGCCTGACGGATGAATGAAAAAAAGAGAAAACTGGCAGGGAGGGAAACACTTGATGGCCATTGGACTCTTCAGTGTTGGAGCAGTGCCAGACACACACACACACACACACACACACACACACACACACACACACACACACACACACACACACACACAAATAAGACGGGAGATTTCCACACAAAAATACACTTTGTCAGTTTGTGTCGATGGACTGAATGGAAAGGCAGTAACATTTAAAAATATGTTTCTGTCAGCACGTGTGACACTGAAGAAGAAGAGTTTCATTTTGACCTCGACATTATTCACCTTTAATCAGCAGCGTTTTAAAAAGTATCTCTGAGTGAAGTCAGATGTGGTTCCTCTCTTTGTGTCGGAGGTAAAAGGACATGCAGAGAATACAGTAACACTTATTACAGTTCATGTAGCTGATGCTTCTGTCCAAGGCCACTTTCAATCAGTGCAGAACTAATGGTGCAGAACATGACACAATCACATTCCATCGTTTAGGGTTGAAGATCACACAGTTTGTCTTTTGTAGTTTAAAGATTGAAAACACACCACAGGATCTGACTTCACGAGTACATTACACACCAACAGCTGAACATCAGTCCAAACCCGGAGCGTGTATCAGCTGAGCAGCAGGAAGTGCTCCTCTCATAAACAGTGAAGCGTGCAGATATGCAGCGCTGCAGGCTCTCGCTCTGTTTTGTGGTAAAAGTGACAGAGTCAGTAGATTCTATATTAAGATCTTCTCCTCCGACAGCTTCATCCCTCTCTCCTCTGCAGGCCGTCCTGCTGCCATCAACACGAGACATCAGCATCAGACCTTCGTACTAACAGCTTTAAAACCTTTTTATGGACTTTTAATCATTCTAAGCTCCAACAGGTCAAGATGTTTCCATCGTTGGACAAAGGTTAGTCCATGTTTTACAGGTGCTGCTGGTGTTTTCTAAGCTTAATTTCTAGTTTAATTGCGGATAAATTCAGTCTAAAAATCTGCAACTTTTCCCTTTTCAACGGACGTGAAGCTCACAGACAGAATATGACTGGAATAGTTTACAAGATGCTGCACAGATTTGATGATTTACAGGTCAAAACACTGACAAGTTCCCGTGACGTATAAAACAGCCGAAGGTCTCGTGTCTGTGTGTTAAGCACTGCGTGGGAGTCAGGACAGGGTTAGCCTAGCTTAGCATTAAGACTAGAAGCAGGGGGCACCTACACAATCCCCTGTAAAGTGATCATCAGGTTTAGTCCCTTTGTCTGCAGGAGTACCGGGTGCAGCTGGAGCCTCGGGAGACAAAAACTAGACTAAAAGAAAAGCTTAAATAATTCAAATAAGTGTCAACAGAATGAACTGGAGTAAACTGAAACAGCTGCATGGAAGAAAAGCTATGATTGTATGTAAAAGATCAGCTGTGGTTCTTTTCACAGCACGGGCTCCACGCTTTACCTGCAGCTTGAGGTGAAACTCAATAATAAGGATTACCTGTTTACCCAGGAGCAAGTCACACGCCAGGTCCAGTTAGCACATCGGGCGAGAGGTAAAACATAATGAAACACGTGTGTTTTGCTGTCGCTGATGACGGAAGTTGAGAGATGCACATGTGCAGCACCGATCGGCCACTCGCTAGAAGACGTCTGCAGCTGAAGACAACGTTTAAAACGAGAATTTAAATGATCCTGCAAACAAGAGTTTAGTTGGCTGGATGTGTGCAAGATTCATTTATTTAAATAAAGATTAAACTTGACAATTAACTCCAGTATACAATAATGTGTTTAGGGGAAAGTAAATATGTACTATAAATATGAAAGTAGATTTCTGAAAACAAAAACATAAATGAAACTTGTTGCTTGTTTAAAAATGTTGCTCACTGGTAAAAGCACAACACTGTGTCGTCTCGATTCTTCTCATTAGTTCAGCTATTTGTCAGATTTCTCTCAATAACCAGTTTTTTACCGACAGTAAGTTTCCAGCCGCTCTCAGCAGAGTGTGGAGCCGCAGGAAGCTTAATGACCGTGGCCTCTCTCTGTGGCCGCTGTGACTGACGGCCTGACGGCTCTTGATGAATGACGTTCTCCAGCTCGACAGACTGAAACCAGAGGGGGGGGGGGGGGGGATACAGCTGTTAAACATCAGCCCTCCGTCCTCTGAGGCTCCCGCTGCGGTAATGAGCCCGGCGCTCGGTTCAGTGGAGGGCCACGGGGACCGAGGCCAAGCGATGAGGGCCGAGTGTGACAACGTGATGGAGCGCGGGCAGCAGAGCTGGTGAGGAAGGGAGGGAAAGCAGCAAAGCAACAAAGCAACAAAGCAGCAAAGAAGCAAAGCAGCAAAGCAACAAAGCAGCAAAGCATCAAAGCAACAAAGCAGCAAAGCAATAAAGCAGCAAAGCAGCAAAGCAGCAAAGCAGCAAAGCAACAAAGCAGCAAGCAAAGCAGCAAATCAACAAAGCAGCAAAGCAACAAAGCAGCAAAGCAACAAAGCAGCAAAGCAGCAAAGAAACAAAGCAACAAAGCAGCAAAGCAGCAAAGGAGCAAAGCAACAAAGCAACAACGCAGCAAAGGAGCAAAGCAACAAAGCAACAAAGCAGCAAAGAAGCAAAGCAGCAAAGCAACAAAGCAACAAAGCAGCAAAGCAGCAAAGCAACAAAGCAACATGTCACTGCTCTCAGGAGAGAAGCTCAGTCCTGCAGCTTTTTCTTTCCAACCTTTGTCTACTGAAACCAGCTCCGTCCGTCTTCTGCTGCTCGACGTTCACACAGCTCCACTCTGCTCCACACTGCTCACTCTGCTCACTCTGCTCTACTCTGCTCTACTCTGCTCCACTCTGCTCCACTCTGCTCCACTCTGCTCTGCTACTCGGCTCTACTCTACTCCACTCTGCTCCACTCCTGCTCCACTCTGCTCTACTCTGCTCCACTCTGCTCTACTCTGCTCCCTCCGCTCCACACCGCTCCACTCTGCTCACTCTGCTCCACTCTGCTCCACTCTGCTCTACTCTGCTCCACTCCGCTCCACTCTGCTCCACTCTGCTCTACTCTGCTCCACTCTGCTCCACTCTGCTCCACTCTGCCTCTACTCTGCTCCACTCTGCTCTACTCCTGCTCTAACTCTGCTCCACTCTGCTCCACTCTGCTCCACTCTGCTCTACTCTGCTCCACTCTGCTCTACTCTGCTCCACTCCGCTCCACACTGCTCCACTCTGCTCCACTCTGCTCTACTCTGCTCCACTCTGCTCCACTCTGCTCCACTCTGCTCTCCTACTCTGCTCCACTCCGCTCCACTCCGCTCCACTCTGCTCCACTCTGCTCTACTCTGCTCCACTCTGCTCCACTCTGCTCTACTCTGCTCCACTCTGCTCCACTCTGCTCTACTCTGCTCCACTCTGCTCTACTCTGCTCTACTCTGCTCTACTCTGCTCCACTGCATCACAACTTCCTCTTCATTTAACATAAAGTTCAACATTACTGTAAATATGTTTATTTACTTTCTTTCTTGTCTAACGAAGCGGAAACATTGGATGGTCTTTGCCATGTCAGTGCAAGAATGGAGTTGAAAGACGTCGTCTATGTGAACTAAATTTAATACAACAAAAAAGCTAAATTGTGGTCAAACGAGAGCCGATGGGTTCAGAGTTCCTTCTCTCTTGCTCTCCACAAACACTATTTACCTGCACACAACCAGAACCCTGCTCCAACCCTAACCCTAACCCTTCAGAATCTGTGTATAGAGATGAATAAAAGTGTTGTGTTGTAAGCGGAGTATCTCTTTATTCCTGTTTAGGTGGTCCACTATAATATGTATTGTATCTTTTCTTTAATCCATACGCAAACATAAACGTTGTGATTTTAAGCGGATTTATGTGTTACAACAAACTTGATGTATCCATCCACCCAGCACCTTGGTTACAGGTCGTCAAACACACTGAATGAGCGCAGGTTTAATCCCTGTACAGGTGCAATGGTACCAGACCTTTAACAACAAGTCTTCAGAAATCTGCACCGACTGTCAAGAAAATACAAAACAGAATAAACAAACTAGATGTCTTAACATCCAAGTTCCAGTACAGAGTCAGCATTATATTTTACAAAACGTTGTGCGCTGTGTACCTAAAGTTATTCCTATAAGAACTTCTACTTCCTTCCAATTCCTTTTATTATTTCCTGCTTCTTTTCATGACAACCTAAAAACCTGGGGGCCTCGGCCGTCAGCCACAGAGCTGCCACCGTCCTGCCATGAAATGTTTTTAGCCTTGAAGGCCGCTGAGCCGTAAAACATGTCTGTCGTCGGCAAACTGTCTGACCATCAATTCTTCAGCGTCTGACCTTCATCAGTTCAGAAGTCAGGACTCGGAGAAAGACATGAAACTCTTCAATCCCCAACTAAAGGAATTTAAATGACCTGCCAAGAGTAACAGAAGCCGGTGCTAAATAACTGATGAATCATTAATGAGGTAAACGTGTTCGACCACAGCTAGTTCACATGGGATAGTGTGTATATATATATATAGATATATAGATATATTATATAATATTATTAGTATTATAAGTTGTAGGTTTTTGTATTTCCTCTGAAGATTTCTCCTAAAAAACTTCTTCGATATAATTCAGAAATATTGTACATATGTTTTCACAGTTTTATTGTGTTTTTCTTCTATTCTATGTTTGTTTCTTGTACATATTTGTTTTTACAGTGTGTTCATATTTTATATTTATGTTTCTTGAGTTAAAAGAACAGATTATGCTACAACGATGAACAGTCGACTATCCTGTGAAACCCCTAATGTACACACTGTATGTGCAAGTGAAGTGAACTCACGCATCCAAGTGCAGGTAGTGCACATCAAGTAATGTACAACAGGTAGTGCACATCATGTAGTGTACATAAGGTAGTGCACATCATGTAATGTACAACAGGTAGTGCACATCATGTAGTGTACATAAGGTAGTGCACATCATGTAATGTACAACAGGTAGTGCACATCATGTAGTGTACATAAGGTAGTGCACATCATGTAGTGTACATAAGGTAGTGCACATCAAGTAATGTACATAAGGTAGTGTACATCATGTAATGTACATAAGGTAGTGTACATCATGTAATGTACATAAGGTAGTGCACATCATGTAGTGTACATAAGGTAGTGCACATCATGTAATGTACATAAGGTAGTGTACATCATGTAATGTACATAAGGTAGTGCACATCATGTAGTGTACATAAGGTAGTGCACATCATGTAATGTACATAAGGTAGTGCACATCATGTAATGTACATAAGGTAGTGTACATCATGTAATGTACATAAGGTAGTGCACATCATGTAATGTACATAAGGTAGTGCACATCATGTAATGTACATAAGGTAGTGCACATCATGTAATGTACATAAGGTAGTGTACATCATGTAATGTACATAAGGTAGTGCACATCATGTAATGTACATAAGGTAGTGTACATCATGTAATGTACATAAGGTAGTGCATATCATGTAATGTACATAAGGTAGTGTACATCATGTAATGTACATAAGGTAGTGCACATCATGTAATGTACATAAGGTAGTGTACATCATGTAATGTACATAAGGTAGTGCACATCATGTAATGTACATAAGGTAGTGCACATCATGTAATGTACATAAGGTAGTGCATATCATGTAATGTACATAAGGTAGTGCATATCATGTAATGTACATAAGGTAGTGCATATCATGTAATGTACATAAGGTAGTGCATATCATGTAATGTACATAAGGTAGTGTACATCATGTAATGTACATAAGGTAGTGTACATCATGTAATGTACATAAGGTAGTGTACATCATGTAATGTACATAAGGTAGTGTACATCATGTAATGTACATAAGGTAGTGCACATCATGTAATGTACATAAGGTAGTGCATATCATGTAATGTACATAAGGTAGTGCACATCATGTAATGTACATAAGGTAGTGCACATCATGTAATGTACATAAGGTAGTGCACATCATGTAATGTACATAAGGTAGTGTACATAAGGTAGTGTACATCATGTAATGTACATAAGGTAGTGTACAACAGGTAGTGTACATAAGGTAGTGTACATAAGGTAGTGTACATCATGTAATGTACATAAGGTAGTGTACATCATGTAATGTACATAAGGTAGTGCACATCATGTAATGTACATAAGGTAGTGTACATCATGTAATGTACATAAGGTAGTGCACATCATGTAATGTACATAAGGTAGTGCACAACAGGTAGTGTACATAAGGTAGTGCACATCATGTAATGTACATAAGGTAGTGCACATCATGTAGTGTACATAAGGTAGTGCACATCATGTAATGTACATAAGGTAGTGCACATCATGTAATGTACATAAGGTAGTGCACATCATGTAATGTACATAAGGTAGTGTACATCATGTAGTGTACAACAGGTAGTGTACATCATGTAGTGTACATAAGGTAGTGCACATCATGTAATGTACATAAGGTAGTGCACATCAAGTAATGTACAACAGGTAGTGTACATCATATAGTGTACATAAGGTAGTGCACATCATGTAATGTACATAAGGTAGTGTACATAAGGTAGTGTACATAAGGTAGTGTACATAAGGTAGTGTACATCATGTAATGTACATAAGGTAGTGTACATAAGGTAGTGTACATAAGGTAGTGTACATCATGTAATGTACATAAGGTAGTGTACAACAGGTAGTGTACATCATGTAATGTACATAAGGTAGTGTACATAAGGTAGTGTACATCATGTAATGTACATAAGGTAGTGTACATAAGGTAGTGTACATCATGTAATGTACATAAGGTAGTGCACATCATGTAATGTACATAAGGTAGTGTACAACAGGTAGTGTACATCATGTAATGTACATAAGGTAGTGTACATAAGGTAGTGTACATCATGTAGTGTACATAAGGTAGTGCACATCATGTAGTGTACATAAGGTAGTGCACATCATGTAATGTACATAAGGTAGTGCACATCATGTAATGTACATAAGGTAGTGCACATCATGTAATGTACATAAGGTAGTGTACAACAGGTAGTGTACAACAGGTAGTGTACAGTTCTCTGTGGGCTCGTTCATATTACAGTCATTTGATCTAATTTTAATTTAAAACATATTGATTAGAGGAGCTTTTCTTTCTTGTACCCTGTGGGCCCACCCAGGAGGTAATCAGTCTGCGACACGCTGCAGTTTATCTCAGCCTTCCTCAGCTTACAGCTTGGACTCCTGTACGGCTGTGAAAACACAGCTGCACACGAACACTCATGTACACATGTGGGGAGAGTTACATGCACTGTCAAGCTACAAATGACAGCTTTGTGCTGTGACGTCTCTCTTCACAACACTAACTACTGTCGTCCAACAGTGAAATCTGCAGGAACAAGATACAAGACGGAGCTTTTAACACCTTTCTGGGAATCACGGATAATTAAACTCTCAACAGGTTAAATGTCTGACGTTTTACTGGGCGAACAATAAGAACAGAAATTGCAGCTTCTCTCTTTCCCTTGAATCTCATCATGTTCCCACTCTGCACTTTCATTACCCTCTGTAATGGAAGAGATCGCATCCAATAGAACCGCCGACGATCTCGTTAAAGGCCCGAACAATCAAACACGGCTTCATCAATAACTCCCAACAAACCTGCGAAGGATTAATGTTCCTGTGTTATATGTGCAGTGTTTAGTGTTTCCATCACAGAGCCGTGAGCATTTCATACGAGTGACACACAATTAGCTCCTCGTTTTACTATAAGCGTAAAACAGGAGCTTCAAGTTCATGTTAACTTATGTGTGCATGCAGCCTCACATGGAGATCTGTGTGTGTGTGTGTGTGTGTGTGTGTGTGTGTGTGTGTGTGTGTGTGTGTGTGTGTGTTTGGAGCTGTTAATATGATTATTATTGTGCCTCATAAATCAACTCAAACACGTTTCTTCTGAAGTGGCACGTACGAGTGATATTAAATAATTTGTCGCAGTTTTCTGCAGTATTAGAATTTTCTCCTGAAAATAAATAAAAATGTAAATTATGTTTGTTGTCGGATAAAATTAAAGACATTTTTTTAAACATTATTTCTTAAATAATTTGCACATGTTTATTAACTATTACCTACGTCATTAAATAAATCCAGATGCATAGAAATGTTGTTAAAAAACCCAAAAAGAAGACACACACTTCTTCCTCCTCTTCCTCATCATCTTCCTCCTCTAAACTCTCTCATTCTCTCACGTCTTTAACCTTCACCTCCTCCTCTTCCTCCTCTTCCTCCTCCTCCTCATCTTCCTCTTCTAACACACCTCCTCCTCTTCCTCCTCCTCCTCTAACACCCCCCCCCCCCCCCCCCCTCAGGCTGAGAGGATGATGTGTACTTTAAATAATGAGCATGTTTCCCAGCAGTGTGATGTGTATCAGTCCGACCAACACGCAGCAGAAGGACAGGAAGTGAAATGTTAAACACTTCAGCGTCACATTTCGTCTCTAAATATAAAATCACAGCTTCTGATCCGCCGTCACTGTCACTGCAGCTTACAGCAGTGAACGCAGCATGTGCACTAATACTCTAATGTGTTCAACAAGCTGCACACGTGCACTAATACTCTAATGCAGGGGTGGGGAATTTGATCCAGCCCTCGAGGTAATTTGTAAAACGCACGCAAATAAAATCCACTAGCAAAAAAAACTAGACGGTAATATTTTAAACGGCCGACTGAACAAGGTCAGGGTCCTTGAACACAACACAAGCGGAACTTGTCATCACGTGGTCACGTCATGTCAAAAAACGATAGACGGAATCGGAGTTTCGGGCTTCCGGTGGAATCGCAATGCATGCTGGGGTGGCAAGCCTAGAAAAGTGAGCACCAACTCTACAAGGGCCGCCATATTGGATTTCTTCTCTACGTGTTTACATTGTATTTGGCTAGTTTTTAGTGTGTAAACATTGCTCTTCTAGTTATGGGATTTGGACACCGACATTGTGTGGTGAAAGGATGTTCAAACTGTGGGAGAAAGCTAAATAAATGGGCAGAATCTCATTGTGAGCTTCACGATTGCAAAAATTGCCCCCGTTCGAACTATTTCCATTTCCAACGGCACTAAAGAACAAAGATAGAAGGCTAGCATGGACCAAAGCTGTAAAGAGACAGGATTACAATGGGAAGTCTTGGGAGCCCAAGAAATCTTCGCGGATTTGCAGTGAGCATTTCATGCAAGGAAAACCAACAAATGAATTCCCTGATCCTGAACTCAACCTTGGGTATGTAGTCTATCTACTTGATTTATATATTGACAAATGTACTTTCTATATATTGAGTTTTATAATAATGAACAAACACAAGTTAGGTATATATTTATAATAACTTACCCTGAAACACAACTGCAATAAGCACTTATGATATCGTCAGTTTTCTTGACTGCGCAGATCCATGCCGAATGTGGCGTATGGGAAACTTTCATTGAATGAGTACATTTGGCTTTCAAAAAGCAAAACTCAGAATCTGTGAGAGGATTGAAAGATTTGTTTCAACCAGCCAGAGTCAAACAGTCTAAATGCTTTGCCTTCTTTGTATTCGTTCAAAGTTTGTTTATGAAACTCGACATGGTTCCCTGGGTGGTCAGACATTAAACATAATGTTATATCGCTGAGGTATATCGGCGGCCAAGACGTTATGCTGTTGTTTTCATTGACCCGGCCATCCTGCAGTGTCAAGGGATCAGGCACTGAAACGCCACTCAGCATAACCAAAAGCTTAGTCTTTTATTTTTCTGTGATTGAAAGTCTTTCGTTAGCTGTTGGTTGCTCCTCAATGCCCGTCTCTGATGCAGCAAACACCCTGGCAATAAGCTCCAGTTTTGTTCCTGAAACCTTTAAATTCAGCTTGCGGAAAAATACTTTCAAAGCTTCGACTTTCCACATCTGAACCTCATCATACGAAAGGAGTTCAGAACACATTGTAGAGCAGTGGGTTTGTTTACAACACGCTTGAAGAATAAGCTAAACACAATGTAAACACGTAGAGAAGAAATCCAATATGGCGGCCCTTGTAGAGTTGGTGCTCACTTTTCTAGGCTTGCCACCCCAGCATGCATTGCGATTCCACCGGAAGCCCGAAACTCTGATTCCGTCTATATTAAACGAGACTTTGACATCAGTGAACGCAGCGTGGCGAGTGTAGAACACAGAAAGCTAAATGTGGAATGTCGCACTTTCCAGGAGAAATAATGTCGAGAGTCATTACTGCACGAGACATGCCGAACTGCACGAGCTGAGAGGACGAGTGTTTGGATAAAGTTAACGCTCTTCGGTGGAGTTCGGCCCAACAAGCAGCTCCTGCAGAGCGGAACATACTAACATGGACAGATAGAGAGGTAGACCCCCACACCAAGAACAGACTGTTGCACCACTGCTGTGCAGTTATCACTGCCATGTGCAATACTCACTTTATTTTCTATCAACCACTTGACACTTATATAATTTTTTATTCTAATAAAGGATTTCTGATTTCTGATAAAAAGGAAAGATACATGGATAAAAAAGTTGCTTTTTTTTTTGTGTGTGGGGGTTACAGACTGTACTGAAGTTAGGTTAGTGCCAGAGCAGGCTCGAGTCAGCCATCATCCAGTCAGGACAGATGGTTTACATCAGGAGGAGGAGGAGGAGGAGGAGGAGGAGGAGGAGGAGGAGGAGGAGGAGGAGGAAGAGGTAGAGGAGGAGGAGGAGGAGGTAGAAGAGGAGGTAGAGGAGGAGGTAGAGGAGAGAGGAGGAGGTAGAGGAGGAGGAGGAGGAGGAGGAGCAGCAATCTGAGAACCATCAACCCAGACGAGTGAGGAACACATGTTTCCACCAGACTGTGTGTGTGTGTGTGTGTGTGTGTGTGTGTGTGTGTGTGTGTGTGTGTGTGTGTGTGTGTGTATGTGTGTGTGTGTGTGTGTGTGTGTGTGTGTGTGTGTGTGTAAGAGAGAAGCGACCCTTCATCAGCAACATACATTCGGTGCCAGCCGCTGCAAGTGAATTATTGCACTTATAGAGCGAGGAGAACAGATTATAATGATATTATTACCAAAGTCTTTTTGGTATCAAGCCTTAAAACAGTTCTTCTGTTAGTGAGAAGCACTTTGTGACTCGGACACAACTGAAGAATAAAATTATATTAATATTCAAACAGCAATAGACACTCACTATGTCACATTAACAGAATACCATCCATCCATCGTCTACCGCTTATCCGGGATCGGGTCGCGGGGGCAGCAGCTCCAGTAAGGAACCCCAATCTTCCCTTCTCCGGGCCACATCCTCCAGCTCCGACTGGGGGATCCTGAGGCGTTCCCAGGCCAGTGAGGAGATATAATCTCTCCACTGAGTCCTGGGTCTTCCCCGGGGTCTCCTCCCAGCTGTACCTGGAACACCTCCCTAGGGAGGCGCCCAGGTGGCATCCTTACTAGATGCCCAAACCACCTCAACTGGCTCCTTTCAACGTAAAGGAGCAGCGGCTCTACTCCGAGTCTCTCCTGATGGCTGAGCTTCTCACCCTATCTCTAAGGGAGACGCCAGCCACCCGTCTGAGAAAACCCATTTTGGCCGCTTGTACCCATGATCTCGTTCTTTCGGTCATGACCCAGCCTTCATGACCATAGGTGAGGGTAGGAACGAAGATCGACCGGTATATTGAGAGCTTTGCCTTCTGGCTCAGCTCTCTTTTCGTCTTTTTTGTGCGGTAAAGTGACTGTAATACCGCCCCCGCTGCTCCGATTCTCCAGCCAATCTCTCGCTCCATCGTCCCCTCACTCGCGAACAAGACCCGTAGGTACTTGAACTCCTTCACTTGGGGTAATGGCTCATTCCCTACCCGGAGTAGGCAATCCACCGGTTTCCTGCTGAGAGCCATGGCCTCAGATTTAGAGGTGCTGATCCTCATCCCAACCGCTGCACACTCGGCTGCAAACCGATCCAGTGACTGTTGAAGGTCACAGACCGATGATGCCATAAGGACCACATCATCTGCAAAGAGCAGCGATGAGATCCTCAGGTCACCGAACTGCAACCCCTCTCCTCCACGACGACGCCTCGAAATCCTATCCATGAATATCACGAACAGGATTGGTGATAAAGCGCAGCCCTGGCGGAGGCCAACATTCACTGGAAACGAGTCCGACTTACTGCCAAGTATTCGGACACAACTCTCGCTTTGGGCGTACAGGGATTGGATGGCCCTCAAAAGTGACCCCCTCACCCCATACTCCCGCAGCACCTCCCACAGTATCACCCGGGGGACCCAGTCATACGCCTTCTCCAGATCCACAAAACACATGTAGACCGGATGGGCGTACTCCCAGGCCCCCTCCAGGATCTTTGCGAGAGTAAAGAGTTGGTCCGTTGTTCCACGACCAGGACGGAATCCGCATTGTTCCTCTTCTCTGGGTCATGTCTGAAAAAGTAGATCCACGAATAAAAAGTAGATCCACAAATAAAAAGTAGATCCATAAATAAAAAGTAGACCCACAAATAAAAAGTAGATCCACAAATAAAAAGTAGATCCACAAATAAAAAGTAGATCCACAAATAAAAAGTAGATCCATAAATAAAAAGTAGATCCATAAATAAAAAGTAGACCCACAAATAAAAAGTAGATCCACAAATAAAAAGTAGATCCATAAATAAAAAGTAGATCCACAAATAAAAAGTAGATCCATAACTAAAAAGTAGATCCACAAATAAAAAGTAGATGCACTAATAAAAAGTAGATCCACAAATGAAAAGAAGATCCATAAATAAAAAGTGGATCCATAAATAAAAAGTAGATCCATAAATAAGAAGTATATCCACAAATGAAAAGTAGATGCACTAATAAAAAGTAGATCCACACATAAAAAGTAGATCCATAAATAAAAAGTAGATCCACAAATAAAAAAAAGATCCACTAATGAAAAGTAGATCCATAAATAAAAAGTAGATCCATAAATGAAAAGTAGATCCATAAATGAAAAGTAGATCCACTAATAAAAAGTAGATCCACTAATAAAAAGTAGATCCACAAATGAAAAGTAGATCCACCAATAAAAAGTAGATCCACAAATGAAAAGTAGATCCACCAATAAAAAGTAGATCCACAAATGAAAAGTAGATCTACCAATAAAAAGTAGATCCACAAATAAAAAGTAGATCCACTAATAAAAAGTAGATCCACTAATAAAAAGTAGATCCACAAATGAAAAGTAGATCCACAAATAAAAAGTAGATCCATAAATAAAAAGTAGACCCACAAATAAAAAGTAGATCCACAAATAAAAAGTAGATCCACAAATAAAAAGTAGATCCACAAATAAAAAGTAGATCCATAAATAAAAAGTAGATCCATAAATAAAAAGTAGACCCACAAATAAAAAGTAGATCCACAAATAAAAAGTAGATCCATAAATAAAAAGTAGATCCACAAATAAAAAGTAGATCCATAACTAAAAAGTAGATCCACAAATAAAAAGTAGATGCACTAATAAAAAGTAGATCCACAAATGAAAAGAAGATCCATAAATAAAAAGTGGATCCATAAATAAAAAGTAGATCCATAAATAAGAAGTATATCCACAAATGAAAAGTAGATGCACTAATAAAAAGTAGATCCACACATAAAAAGTAGATCCATAAATAAAAAGTAGATCCACAAATAAAAAAAAGATCCACTAATGAAAAGTAGATCCATAAATAAAAAGTAGATCCATAAATGAAAAGTAGATCCATAAATGAAAAGTAGATCCACTAATAAAAAGTAGATCCACTAATAAAAAGTAGATCCACAAATGAAAAGTAGATCCACCAATAAAAAGTAGATCCACAAATGAAAAGTAGATCCACCAATAAAAAGTAGATCCACAAATGAAAAGTAGATCTACCAATAAAAAGTAGATCCACAAATAAAAAGTAGATCCACTAATAAAAAGTAGATCCACTAATAAAAAGTAGATCCACTAATAAAAAGTAGATCCACAAATGAAAAGTAGATCCACAAATGAAAGGTAAATCCATAAATAAAAAGTAGATCCACTAATAAAAAGTAGATCCACACATAAAAAGTAGTTCCATAAATGAAAAGTAGATCCACTAATAAAAAGTAGATCTATAAATGAAAAGTAGATCCATAAATAAAAAGTAGATCCATAAATAAAAAGTAGATCCATAAATAAAAAGTAGATCCATAAATAAGAAGTATATCCACAAATGAAAAGTAGATCCACACATAAAAAGTAGTTCCACAAATAAAAAGTAGATGCACTAATAAAAAGTAGATCCACAAATAAAAAGTAGTTCCATAAATAAAAAATAGATCCACTAATGAAAAGTAGATCCATAAATAAAAAGTAGATCCATAAATAAAAAGTAGATCCATAAATAAAAAGTAGATCCATAAATAAGAAGTATATCCACTAATGAAAAGTAGATCCATAAATAAAAAGTAGATCCATAAATAAAAAGTAGATCCATAAATAAGAAGTATATCCACAAATGAAAAGTAGATGCACTAATAAAAAGTAGATCCACAAATAAAAAGTAGATCCATAAATAAAAAGTAGATCCACAAATAAAAAGTAGATCCACACATACAAAGTAGATCCATAAATAAAAAGTAGATCCATAAATGAAAGGTAGATCCACAAATGAAAAGCAGATCCACTAATAAAAAGTAGATCTATAAATGAAAAGTAGATCCACAAATGAAAAGTAGATCCACAAATGAAAAGTAGATCCACCAATAAAAAGTAGATCCATAAATGAAAAGTAGATCCACTAATAAAAAGTAGATCCATAAATAAAAAGTAGATCCACCAATAAAAAGTAGATCCACAAATAAAAAGTAGATCCACAAATAAAAAGTAGATCCACTAATAAAAAGTAGATCCACTAATAAAAAGTAGATCCACAAATGAAAAGTAGATCCACCAATAAAAAGTAGATCCACAAATGAAAAGTAGATCCACCAATAAAAAGTAGATCCATAAATGAAAAGTAGATCCACTAATAAAAAGTAGATCCACTAATAAAAAGTAGATCCACAAATGAAAAGTAGATCCACCAATAAAAAGTAGATCCACAAATGAAAAGTAGATCCACCAATAAAAAGTAGATCCACTAATAAAAAGTAGATCCACAAATAAAAAGTAGATCCACAAATAAAAAGTAGATCCACTAATAAAAAGTAGATCCACTAATAAAAAGTAGATCCACAAATGAAAAGTAGATCCACCAATAAAAAGTAGATCCACAAATAAAAAGTAGATCCACAAATGAAAGTAGATCCACAAATGAAAAGTAGATCCACTAATAAAAAGTAGATCCACTAATAAAAAGTAGATCCACCAATGAAAAGTAGATCCACCAATAAAAAGTAGATCCACCAATGAAAAGTAGATCCACCAATAAAAAGTATATCCACAAATAAAAAGTAGATCCATAAATAAAAAGTAGATCCATAAATAAAAAGTAGATCCATAAATAAGAAGTATATCCACAAATGAAAAGTAGATGCACTAATAAAAAGTAGATCCACAAATAAAAAGTAGATCCATAAATAAAAAGTAGATCCACAAATAAAAAGTAGATCCACACATACAAAGTAGATCCATAAATAAAAAGTAGATCCATAAATGAAAGGTAGATCCACAAATGAAAAGCAGATCCACTAATAAAAAGTAGATCTATAAATGAAAAGTAGATCCACAAATGAAAAGTAGATCCACAAATGAAAAGTAGATCCACCAATAAAAAGTAGATCCATAAATGAAAAGTAGATCCACTAATAAAAAGTAGATCCATAAATAAAAAGTAGATCCACCAATAAAAAGTAGATCCACAAATAAAAAGTAGATCCACAAATAAAAAGTAGATCCACTAATAAAAAGTAGATCCACTAATAAAAAGTAGATCCACAAATGAAAAGTAGATCCACCAATAAAAAGTAGATCCACAAATGAAAAGTAGATCCACCAATAAAAAGTAGATCCATAAATGAAAAGTAGATCCACTAATAAAAAGTAGATCCACTAATAAAAAGTAGATCCACAAATGAAAAGTAGATCCACCAATAAAAAGTAGATCCACAAATGAAAAGTAGATCCACCAATAAAAAGTAGATCCACTAATAAAAAGTAGATCCACAAATAAAAAGTAGATCCACAAATAAAAAGTAGATCCACTAATAAAAAGTAGATCCACTAATAAAAAGTAGATCCACAAATGAAAAGTAGATCCACCAATAAAAAGTAGATCCACAAATAAAAAGTAGATCCACAAATGAAAAGTAGATCCACAAATGAAAAGTAGATCCACTAATAAAAAGTAGATCCACTAATAAAAAGTAGATCCACCAATGAAAAGTAGATCCACCAATAAAAAGTAGATCCACCAATGAAAAGTAGATCCACCAATAAAAAGTAGATCCACAAATAAAAAGTAGATCCACAAATAAAAAGTAGATCCACTAATAAAAAGTAGATCCACTAATAAAAAGTAGATCCACTAATAAAAAGTAGATCCACAAATAAAAAGTAGATCCACTAATAAAAAGTAGATCCACTAATAAAAAGTAGATCCATTATCAATGTAATGTATTGACAGATGTTTTTCATGTGTCAGCTTTTGTATTTGCAGATCCGTTTTGTATTTTGAGTTTACAAACACTTTCTTTGTATTTGTAGCTGCTTTACATTTACAGATTTCACTTTTACACACGGAGACAACCAATCTTTCTCATACCAGTTAAAAACAACGATTATGTTTATAAAGCCTTCTTGACTTTGACATGAATGTGTTTGATGCTCTGTAAAGTCTGTGTTTTGCAGCCGGTGTTTTGGTGGTTGTGGGATGGACGCGCTCTGTTCTGGGCGTTTGGTAACTATACTGATAGAAAACGTAATCCAGCCCCAGCGAGCCTCCAGCCGGTCTGAGCCGCTGCTGCTCCGCCTGATCACCTCGATTCCTCTCAGAGTTTAATCCTGATTCATCTTAAATCTTCTGCATTCAGCCTTTTCAATACATCTAACATGTACTTGGTAAATTAAATACTGCACATTACTTTGCAGATTGTTTTGTCTGCTGCGTTCTCTTACATATGAAACCACAAACTCATCTGGACGTTCTTCACACGGATTATAGCGATTTCACTGCTTCGGCGCCATCACACGACCTTAACCGCATTACAGATCTGGCTCTCTGGTGTTGTTGCCACAATGTGCACGAGTCCAAACGTGCCCTATTGTTCGGAGGCAGCCAGGTGGAAGAGCAGAGGAGTTCCTCCCACATTATGAAGACGCTGGAGGTGTCAGCGGGTGACGGAGCCACCAGGCCGGCGGCCCGGCTGACGTGATGGGAGAGACAGGCAGGACACCGGCTCTGGGCCTCGTTACTCCAGCTCCATTAAGCTTCATGCTCAAATTATACCCTAATACCTGTTGTCACCGCGGTGCACTGCACTGCGAGCGTTTAACCGGGCCACGGGGGCTAAAAACCACCCACGCACCAAGAACACACACACACACACACACACACACACACACACACACACACACACACACACACATACATACACACACATACATTACACATGATCTGTGGACATGTGGTTCGGTCAGGCCTGAATGCTCTGAGCTCTGAAACGTATTCCTGGAATCTATCCACCTTCAGTCTCTGCTTCAACATAATCGTTCACGACACGAGCCGCACATTCATCTTCTCACCGCCACACGATGAGTAACACACAGAGAAGCTCCAGAGTAACAACATGGAACAACATTCTGGTGATGTGTCTTTTGTTAACCCTCTTCACCTGCAACATGGGATTCAACTTCTTCTTTTGTGGGTTTCCATTGGCTGAAGTTGCGGAGAGTTCGTGGACCACGTTCGTCGAGAAGGCAGCGACGTAGTCGAGATCACTTAAGCCGAGTCACGACCAAGACCAAGTGTATCGAGCCCCGAGACAAGACCGGGACCAGGCCGGTGCGAGTCCCAGTACTGCTGCGTGAGTGGATATCTTTGACAATAAAAGTTTTGTTTAAAACCTCAAATGACTGTTTGCTAGTTTCACCAATCACAGCTCAGCAACATCAGTCGTCCTCTTTAGCTCAGTTAGTCGGTGGGTCGGTCCACAAAAATGCCCTAGAAGGCTAAATGTGTCCAGGAGGTAGAAGTGTTGGCGAGGACTGTGTGAATGCATGAACATGTGAATGCATGAACACGTGGATGCGTACGTGGCAGCGAAGGCTAATCCACAGAGCCCAGTTCAGCTGAGTTTACATTTAATAAATTAGTTATATTTCTTATGTTGCCGTTAATAACATCTGCAAGCATCATATCATTATATCCTCCAGCCGATATAATGAGAAGCTACTTGTTTCTTTTTAAAATGAAAGACTTGGTTCACAGTTTGATACGAGCAGGTTGAGCGAATGCAGCTGAGGCGAGTGAGGTTCAGCACCACAGACTTCAGCTTCATACTTGGCACATGAGTGTCTGTAGCGATACCTCCAGCACAGTTGTGAGGGATCATAATGTTTGCCACTTGCTTGCATGAGCAGAAGCTCTCAGCCAGTCTGTTTTATCAGAGCTCAGGCTTTCATCTCTGCAGCAGGCCTGAACGCAGCAGACAGACCGGCTGACGCTGACACCCAGGGGTCCCTGAACGCATCGGCACCCGTCCTCCACACTTCAGCCTGAAAACCCTGAAACCCCGGACACCACCGCCACGTCTGTCTCACACACACACACACACACACACACACACACACACACACACACACACACCACCAGATGAGGCAAGACATGACGACACATCCTCTCATCCGCAGATCATCTAAAAATGATTTAATTTTCAGTCTTTTCAAGAATGAGAATATTTACAATTATTAACATTTATATTTTATATTACTGCGCTTTGACATTAACTCTGGAATGTTAACTAATTCAAATGAATCTGCTACAAAGTCACTTTCCTGATATAAAAGGAGATCCAGCTGCAGCTCATTGGTTCTGATTGTGTGTTCACACCAAACGTGAAGCAAACTTTTCGTTCAGAGCGAGAAAAGTCAACGCAAAGACGCAAACTTTGCGTCATTTGAAAATGGAGTTTTGTCCGTCATTTTGTAGTTAACCCGGAGACTGACGCATGTGTCAGTGTTCCTACATGTCTCTGTGTCTCTACATGCAGGAGTGTGTGCAGCTCACTCCGTAAAGAGGTTTGTTGTCTCCTGCTGGATATCAGCTGGAAGTTGCTCGGAAGCTTCTGTTGTTTTTGTTGCTTCAGGACCCCGAAGGACTGTCTGTATCTAAGTTTGTGTGAAGTTTACGTCTGTTTGCCTGCAGCTGCAGGTTGTAACAACAATCAATACTGAACTCCCAGTGAGGACTCTGCTCCTCAGAAGAGCTCCACGGAAGAGAGTGATGTGGAGGCTCCGCAACATGGAGCCACCTGACTGCTCTGTGGTCCGCCTGGCATCGGGCTGACAGCGGGGGACGCGAGAGCCTCCACAAACTGGGTCGCAGAGGGTAAATCCGCCTGAGGGCAGCTTGGCTGACACCCCACATCTAAATCAGCACGTTAAGCACCAGCACACGACAAAGAACTATGAGGGGGGGGATGCAAGCGAGAGGAAACTGCATGCATTATGTGTTTTAATATTCAGAGCTGGAGAGTGGATGAGATCAGCGAGGTGGAGCCGAGCCATTTGGCTTCCCTTCAAAGCGACGGACGCATGAAGGGTGCGAACCGGCTCGGGTGCGTGCGGAGCTGCTTCTCAGTCCTCGTCTGAAGGTCGTCAGATCAACTCCTAAACACATCCGCTCCTTTTACTGAGTCACATAAACATATGAAACTGTAAACATAATATGTAATGTCTCAAAGAACTCCCATAATGCACCGCTGCTGCATCTCAACACCAAACTCCCATGATGCACTGCTGCTGGACCTCAACACCAAACTCCCATGATGCACCACTGCTGCACCACCACACCAAACTCCCATGATGCACCGCTGCTGCATCTCAACACCAAACTCCCATGATGATCCGCTGCTGCACCTCAACACCAAACTCCCATGATGCACCGCTGCTGCACCTCAACACCAAACTCCCATGATGCACCGCTGCTGCACCTCAACACCAAACTCCCATGATGCACCACTGCTACACCCCCACACCAAACTCCCATGATGCACCGCTGCTGGACCTCAACACCAAACTTCATCACCATCATCATCATGGTGATGATCATCATCACCATCATCATCATCATCACCATCATCATCACCATCATTACCATCATCATCATCATCATCACCATCATCATCACCATCATCATCATCATCATCATCATCATCATCATCATCACCATCATCACCATCATCATCATCATCATCATCACCATCATCATCACCATCATCACCATCATCACCACCATCACCACCATCATCACCACCATCATCACCATCATCATCACCACCATCACCATCATCACCATCACCATCATCACCATCACCACCATCATCATCATCATCACCACCATCATCACCATCATCATCACCACCATCACCATCATCACCATCACCATCACCACCATCACCACCATCATCACCATCATCACCACCATCATCACCATCATCACCATCACCATCATCACCATCACCACCATCATCATCATCATCATCACCACCATCATCACCATCATCACCACCATCACCACCATCACCACCATCACCATCACCACCATCATCATCATCATCATCACCACCATCATCACCATCATCACCACCATCACCATCATCATCATCACCACCATCATCACCACCATCATCACCATCATCATCACCATCACCATCATCATCATCATCATCACCATCATCATCATCATCATCACCATCACCATCATCATCATCACCACCATCATCACCACCATCATCACCATCATCATCACCATCACCATCATCATCACCATCATCACCACCATCATCACCCTCATCA
>NC_041370.1:716495-723995 GCF_900634415.1 Cottoperca gobio | reverse complement strand
TCTTTTCTGAAGTTATATAATACAAAGAGCTTTTACTAAAATAACACGCAGCCACCTCAGACTGCGAGTGTCAGTACAAAAGAAAGTTTGAGTTATTTCATCTTCTTTTAGTTCTTCAGTTGAATAACAAACCTCTGTGCTGCTGTAAACGCTCTTATTACAGATGGAACGTCAGTATGAAAGCACACTGACACGAAGTGTGACGTGATGCAGGAGCTTAAACTACCTGCAAACACAGCGCGTAGCATTAGCTTATTGAACTGATCCGTCATCAGACGCGTCAACTCAACTCATCGAAAGCACGCAGGAGTAACTCCCTCATGATGCACATTTGTAAAAAGTCTGAGTTCTGCAAGACGACAAGCAAACAACTTTTAAATCTTTTGTTTTCTGAATGGAGTTTGGCTCAGGGCTAAATTAAGCTAACATTGTAGCCGCTCAATTAACGTTGTCTAGGCATAAAAACATCATTACGTTAATGTTCAGACCACGGACATGAACAGACAAAACATCTGCAGCACTGACTGAGAGGTTTGTCATGAGTCATGTGGGGTCCTGGTGCATTTCCACTGTCACTGTGTTACAAGCAATACAAATTGAGTATCGGTTGTGTTGGGTTTTGAAGCCCACAGGGCGCTGAGATAGTCTTTCAAATGAATCCAGTAAACTTCTAGTTGATCAAGATACTTATTTATTTAAAGTGATGATGACAGTATTTCAAAAATACCCTCAGCCGAGGACACTTTCACACACCAAGTCCACAGTCCGAATCAATAAAGAGCCAGTTAGCTGTCTGTTGGTACAAAAACATCAGAAACATTTTGCTGTATTCTCTACTGAAGGGTGTCGTCGTCCCTCATTGGTCCATGTTGGCGCGGTGATGCCCCTTGGTGGGCCGTCTTGTAGGTGGCGAGATGGAGGTGGACCTGAAACTCTTTGAAGAGAACCTACAGTGCTTCACATTCATAACTAATATAGTGCTCATTATACATTTGTGCAGAAATACATGTTGTAAATAATACATTTAGATTGAGGTGGACGAGTACATGTGATAATCATTAAATGTGACACAATACTATCAGGAGTTTATTTACTTCACAGCTGTTAGCTAGCAGGAGACATGAGTGAGACATTAATACATGAATCTCATTTCCATCTTTGTTTCTACATCTTTTCTATTCTGGAACCAACAACCACCTCCTTCGAACCTGCGTCAATAATCTCATTAAACACTTTCACATGGATGAAATGTGACATTTTGCATCGTAGCAAAGAAATATAAAAAGGTGAATATACTGTACAATGGAGACGTGAGAGTGATTTCAGACGCAGCCTCACCTGCACATGCAGCCTGATGTAACTACAATAAGCAGCTGTTAATAAATGATCTGCATCTTTAATCTCACATGTTCCACCAGGGGATTTACGTTACACATGTCACATTCAGGCAGTAACAAGTTAAATGTTTCCCTCTGAGATGTAGTGGAGTACAAGCAGGAAGTAGCAGAAAAAAAGACTGTGTGTGTGTGTGTGTGTGTGTGTGTGTGTGTGTGTGTGTGTGTGTGTGTGCAGCAGGATGAAGGTTAGACAGTGACAGCAGGTACTGCAGCTCCCCCTACAGACACACGGGGGAAGTGACGACAGGAGATGATGAATGAAATGCAGTTATTCTCATGTTTGAAAACTTAAAGGCCGAATAAGTCGGATTTTGGAACACGACATGCAAACGACACCAGCAGCTCTCAGCTTCTCCAGGTTCTCTCCTGTTTTGGAAATAGATTTGTCCACTCAGCTATTTTCTGACGCTGTTTACGTCGTTTTCATAACTTCCTCTTGGACGTGAGCTCAGGACCTGACACCTGGTCGCTGCACCAGAAGTCCCTGCAGACACACACACACACACACACACACGCACACACACACACACGCACGCACACGCACACATACACACATACACACGCGCGCGCACACACACACACACACACGCACACACACACACACACACACACACACACAGCTTCACCTAAAACCAGATGTTAGAAAATGACAGAAATGATCCTGAGCAGAAATGTAGAATTTGTGCGATGAGAAGAGACAGAGACACACTGATGTGACACACACACACCCACACACACACACACACACACACACACACACACACACTGTCACATCTGTCACATCAGGCATCTGAACTATACGCATGATCGCTTACCCGTGTGTGTATGTGTGTGTGTGTGTGTGTGTGTGTGTGTATTTGTACTACAGTAATCATATTTGGGTGCATTCATGTCTGCAGCTTGTTATTTTCTATTTTTCAAAAATAATATTTGGTAAATAACAAACTGTCAGTTTTTATTATTTATAATTGAAATAGTTTTAGGTTTATTTGTATAATGCACTTTATGCAAAAATATATATATAAACAATAACTATAACAATAATAATAATAATAATTTTTGTATATTGAGAGAGAACTGCAGAGAACTATAGAGAACATGTCTTTCAAATTAAAATCTCTTTAAATTATTAAAAGTTTCACTGTTTTCTTTGAGAACTTGTGTGTGTGTGTGTGTGTGTGTGTGTGTGTGTGTGTGTGTGTGTGTGTGTGTGTGTGTGTGTGTGTGTGTGTATGTGTGTGTGTGTGCATATTATATTTATTATGTACTGCATGTGCATGGAAGTAATTGCCTTTGTGAGAAGGTGCATGTGTGAAAAGCTGAGTGTGTGTGTGTTCGCCTGAAGGGAAACGTGAATCTGAGCATAAAGGTGTGTGTGAGTGTGTGTGTGTGTCACGTCCTTCTGCTATCGCACCCAGCCCTGTGATTCACCCCCTCATTACCCATCAGCCCTATCACACGGCCGACCCGGCGATGGTTTCACAGCTGAGCGAGCGGCCTTGTTGAACGCAGCTTTTGAAGATGATGCAACACGATGGACGAGCGAGCTGCTGCTTTAAAGAAGAGAATCCAATGTTTTTATAAAAAGCTCTCCGCTCACCGTGCAGCGTAAAAGATCCAGACAGGAGAGAAAGGAGGAGGAGGAGGAGGAGGAGGAGGAGAAGAAGATGTAGAACATGAAGAAGACAGCAGATACAATCACTTCACATCAGCTGAACATAGAGACACAGTTCATCCGGGGGAGATGTCAACACACACTTCTCAAAGCCTCCTCATGAGTATTTACTGGAAACAAAATAGTTTACATTCTAGCTTTCATTAGCTCCATTAGCTTCATTAGCTCCATTAGCTTCATTAGCTCCATTAGCTTCATTAGCTCCATTAGCTTCATTAGCTTCATTATGTTTGCAGATGGACGTGAGTGAAGCTCCCTGAACGCCTGTACAAACTTCCACTCGGCGTTTTTTGAACGTGTTTCTGTAACTAACAGAACTTCATCATGTTCGAAGTCACTGTGAGTTGAACAGAAAACAGCCTGGAGGTAAATTAGTTTAGTACTGGAGATTTTTATTCCTTTAAACTTTACTATTATGTAAGTATCATGCAGCGTACAGTTCACGCTGTGTTACGCTAACCTCGGCACTCAGTCGATTGTCAACAAACTGCAGAAGATGCTCCGTCTGAATCGTCTTCATGGTGTCTGTCAGACAGCTGCAGCTCCTGCAGAAACAAACTACAGGTCACTGCAGGTCACTACAGGTCAGTAGAGGTCAGTAGAGGTCACTAGAGGTCACTAGAGGTCACTACAGGTCACTACAGGTTACTACAGGTCACTAGAGGTCAGTAGAGGTCACTAGAGGTCAATATAGGCCAGTATAGGTCAGTAGAGGTCAGTAGAGGTCACTACAGGTCACTACAGGTCACTATTGGTCACTACAGGTCACTACAGGTCACTACAGGTCACAACAGGTCACTACAGGTTACTACAGGTCAGTAGAGGTCACTACAGGTCACTAGAGGTCACTACAGGTCACTAGAGGCCAGTACAGGTCACTACAGGTCACTACAGGTCAGTAGAGGTCACTACAGGTCAGTAGAGGTCACTAGAGGTCACTGTGTGGAAGGTTTCAGCTCAACCAGAGTGGAAACTGTGATGTTATTAATGCTGTTTGTTGCATTAACTCTCGTTTTATTCAAGCTTTGTGCACGACTTCCATTCTCACACTAAGTCAACATCAGTTCAGCCGTGTGTTCTACGTACGCTCGGGGAATGCAGCGCTGCAGACAGGAGACGAAGCATCGCCAAGAAGCTTCGTGCAAACGACGACTTCGTTTGAACTTCAATTCATATTAGCAGACGTGTACGCTCCGAGAGAGTTTGCAGTTTAATGACGAGAAGAGTCAAGAGAACAGGAAGTAGACGCTTAAAATCATGTCGAGAACAAACGTTGAGTTCTTGAGAATAAATCTGATTACTAGCGTTGGCGAATTTACTGAAAATGTTAAATGCATTGTTGATATGCAACATAAAATGCTTCTTGTTCTTGTTCTTCTTCGGTGTATTTAAAGCTCTGTAATGCAGCACTGAGTGTTATAGATGCATCATTGCATCAACTTACGCATTACTGGATGAATATTTCCCAGAATCCAGCTGATACACCTCGAAACTTTGAGACATGAATACATTTGGAGGATCTGCATCAGGATCTGAGACTCATGTCCTGCAACCCTCAGCTGCTTTATTTCTGCTTGTATTAACAGCTCACTCAAACAGATTTACATGTTGAGATGGATTTGAAAGACGCTTATAAAACATATCAAGGACGGCATCAAATCTCCTGAAGCGGGAGAAGAAAGGAGCAGCTCGCCGCCCTGTCGGGACGCATGAATCAGAGCGAAGTGAAGGTGAAGCAAAGTGCAGCTCAGCTGATATTAATGTGACCGTGAAACAAGCGCAGGGTCGTGAGGTCAGAGCGCTTCAGGGTTTGTCTCAACGTACTTTCACCGTCGAAGCTCATTTATCCGTCTCATCGCCGCGTGAAATGATTTCTACTCGTATAAACATTCAGAAAGAGTCCAAACATCAGGTGTCGCAGGATTACTGCTGTGCCCTGCTGATGTAGCATCGGCATGTTAGCATTTAGCATTTAGCATGCTAGCATTTAGCATGTTAGCCACACCCAGAATGCACCTGTTGGTCACGCAACTTCGTAGCTGTGTTTTATTTGCGTCACGTAGCGTGCTAGCCGGGTGGTGCATTAATTTTTTTACATTAATGTTGTAGTATTTTATTTTACGCTGCATTGTTTACAAACTGTTAGCCTCGTATTCAGATCATAGAAATACTCTGGCCTATAAAATACTCCAGTAAAAATCCTGCATTCAAAATGTTACTTAAGTAAAACTAAAGACGTATTATAAGTAAAAAGTTTCAAAATAAAAGTACTTGTGCAGAATGGTTCCTCTCTAAGCGTTATATTATAGTCAATGTGGAGCCAATTTTTGATAAATATATTTGTACTGCATCATATCATGAAAGCACATCTTATGTTTTATAGAAAGTAACTAAATATAATTGTCAAATAAATGTAGAGCAGTGAAAGTAAAATATCTCCCTCTGAGATCTAGTGGAGTAGAAGTATTAAGTAGCAAAAAGTTGAAATACTAAAGTACAAAAACCTCTAAATTGTACGTAATAAAGTACTTGAGTAAATGTACTTAGTTACTTACCACCAATGTCACATTTCATATCTATACACGGCTGAAAAACACAAGCACACAAAGAAAAGATCAGTTTTAACATGTCACATGACCGCAGCTAATTCACACACACACACACACACACACACACACACACACACACACACACACACACACACACACACACACACACACACACACACACACACACACACGATAAAAACAATCCCACATGCATCTCTTTATATTCCATGTAGACCTGCTGCCCTCCTGCGGCAGCAGACGGTACTGCATGTCACATTATCAGAGTTATCAATACATGTATATAAATAAGTATTCTCCATGTATACATGTTGTACATGTGCCCATTATTATTATTATTATTATTATTATTATTATTATTATTATTTATTATTATTTATTTTATATTATTTGTATTATTATTATTATCAGACATATTATTATTCATATATTATTCATATTATTATTCATATTATTATTCATATTCATATTATTTTTATTATTTTTATTTTATTATTATTATTATTATTATTATTATTATTATTATTATTATTATTATTATTATTATTATTATTATATTAAACTTGCTTCCTCCCCTGAAGTGAAAGTATTGTCAGTGAAAAGAGTTAAAGTATGACGTCATCATTTAGCTTGTATACGTATGTTGCCTATGTTTTCAGTAATGCTGTTCTTTATTATATAGTGATCATTTAACTGTGCTGTTTTGTGTGAGTGTGTGTTAGTTGGTCTGTGTTGTACAGTGTTGTGTCTTGTACTGTGCTGTTTGTCTGCCCCCCCCTCCTGTTGGTTTGAGAACAGAGAAATGACTGAAACCGAGAGAAACTTAGAATATCTCCAGAGTTTAACTAAAGTGTTCCAGCAGCTGTTTAGTCTGCAGACAGTGTGTGTGTGTGTGTGTGTGTGTGTGTGTGTGTGTGTGTGTGTGTGTGTGTGTGTGTGTGTGAACTGTACTTTTTATAAACACCTGTTTGAGCATGTCTGTAAAATGATTACGAGCATGTCCTCATGTGTGTATCATCGGGTTCACTTACATACCATACATAGTGTATATTTCTGCTGAAGCTATACATCACCATCCACACACACACACACACACACACACACACACACACACACACACACACACACACACACACTAACGTTGCACTTCCTCTCAATATTCCAGTTCATTGTCTGCAGAGCCTTTTAGGTTTTAATGACCTCATGACTGAAAACATGTTCAGCAGCAGTCAGAATAGATTCTGCTCAACACTGTTAAACTGAAACCCACAAAGAGTAATGAGTTATTCATATACATCCCACATATCATTTGTATGAAATGCATGTAATCGTGAGCCGGGATGGAAAAGGTCGAGGTGGATGGGAGGGTTTAAAAACATTGACTTATTAATTTCGTACATTTGGTGCTTGAAGTCACTTCCTGGTTATTTTAACGCACAACCTTTTCCCAAACCTAACCAAGTCGCTCTGGTGCCTCAACACGTTCTTGTGTATTGTGTTAGCACTAACGTTAGCGTTAGCTGCCTTCCCCAGTTAGTTAGCACAAGCTATCTTTCCCGGCATATTTGTCTGGCTTCCTCTGGGTCATGGATCTATATATATCTATAGATTCATTTCCAGAAGGAGTACTCCCATTAACACTCCATATGCTTGGTTCTAAACATCTGATTGTCTCTGTTCAAACCAGAAGCTTCAGAGCTCTGGAACCAGATAAAAATGAAACACACAAGCCGATGGACTTTGCAGCATCACGCTGTAGATGTGCTCAGCTTCTATATTCAGAGTGCAAACAGTCAGCAGAGTTTCAGAGCTGCCAGATTCCTAGAATCAGTGCAGACGCTTCGAGGGACAGAAATAGCCC
>NC_041370.1:706495-711495 GCF_900634415.1 Cottoperca gobio | reverse complement strand
ATGATGAAGATTCACCTGAACGTATGATGAAGATTCACCTGAACGTATGATGAAGATTCACCTGAACGTATGAGGAAGATTCACCTGAACGTATGATGAAGATTCACCTGAACGTATGATGAAGATTCACCTGAACGTATGATGAAGATTCACCTGAACGTATGATGAAGATTCACCTGAACGTATGATGAAGATTCACCTGAACGTATGATGAAGATTCACCTGAACGTATGAGGAAGATTCACCTGAACGTATGATGAAGATTCACCTGAACGTATGATGAAGATTCACCTGAACGTATGATGAAGATTCACCTGAACGTATGATGAAGATTCACCTGAACGTATGATGAAGATTCACCTGAACGTATGATGAAGATTCACCTGAACGTATGATGAAGATTCACCTGAACGTATGAGGAAGATTCACCTGAACGTATGATGAAGATTCACCTGAACGTATGAGGAAGATTCACCTGAACGTATGAGGAAGATTCACCTGAACGTATGAGGAAGATTCACCTGAACGTATGAGGAAGATTCACCTGAACGTATGATGAAGATTCACCTGAACGTATGAGGAAGATTCACCTGAACGTATGAGGAAGATTCACCTGAACGTATGATGAAGATTCACCTGAACGTATGATGAAGATTCACCTGAACGTATGAGGAAGATTCACCTGAACGTATGATGAAGATTCACCTGAACGTATGAGGAAGATTCACCTGAACGTATGATGAAGATTCACCTGAACGTATGAGGAAGATTCACCTGAACGTATGATGAAGATTCACCTGAACGTATGATGAAGATTCACCTGAACGTATGATGAAGATTCACCTGAACGTATGATGAAGATTCACCTGAACGTATGATGAAGATTCACCTGAACGTATGATGAAGATTCACCTGAACGTATGATGAAGATTCACCTGAACGTATGATGAAGATTCACCTGAACGTATGAGGAAGATTCACCTGAACGTATGATGAAGATTCACCTGAACGTATGAGGAAGATTCACCTGAACGTATGATGAAGATTCACCTGAACGTATGAGGAAGATTCACCTGAACGTATGAGGAAGATTCACCTGAACGTATGATGAAGATTCACCTGAACGTATGATGAAGATTCACCTGAACGTATGATGAAGATTCACCTGAACGTATGATGAAGATTCACCTGAACGTATGATGAAGATTCACCTGAACGTATGATGAAGATTCACCTGAACGTATGATGAAGATTCACCTGAACGTATGATGAAGATTCACCTGAACGTATGATGAAGATTCACCTGAACGTATGATGAAGATTCACCTGAACGTATGATGAAGATTCACCTGAACGTATGATGAAGATTCACCTGAACGTATGATGAAGATTCACCTGAACGTATGATGAAGATTCACCTGAACGTATGATGAAGATTCACCTGAACGTATGATGAAGATTCACCTGAACGTATGATGAAGATTCACCTGAACGTATGATGAAGATTCACCTGAACGTATGATGAAGATTCACCTGAACGTATGATGAAGATTCACCTGAACGTATGATGAAGATTCACCTGAACGTATGAGGAAGATTCACCTGAACGTATGAGGAAGATTCACCTGAACGTATGAGGAAGATTCACCTGAACGTATGAGGAAGATTCACCTGAACGTATGAGGAAGATTCACCTGAACGTATGAGGAAGATTCACCTGAACGTATGATGAAGATTCACCTGAACGTATGATGAAGATTCACCTGAACGTATGAGGAAGATTCACCTGAACGTATGATGAAGATTCACCTGAACGTATGATGAAGATTCACCTGAACGTATGAGGAAGATTCACCTGAACGTATGATGAAGATTCACCTGAACGTATGATGAAGATTCACCTGAACGTATGATGAAGATTCACCTGAACGTATGATGAAGATTCACCTGAACGTATGATGAAGATTCACCTGAACGTATGAGGAAGATTCACCTGAACGTATGATGAAGATTCACCTGAACGTATGAGGAAGATTCACCTGAACGTATGAGGAAGATTCACCTGAACGTATGATGAAGATTCACCTGAACGTATGATGAAGATTCACCTGAACGTATGATGAAGATTCACCTGAACGTATGATGAAGATTCACCTGAACGTATGATGAAGATTCACCTGAACGTATGAGGAAGATTCACCTGAACGTATGATGAAGATTCACCTGAACGTATGAGGAAGATTCACCTGAACGTATGATGAAGATTCACCTGAACGTATGAGGAAGATTCACCTGAACGTATGAGGAAGATTCACCTGAACGTATGATGAAGATTCACCTGAACGTATGATGAAGATTCACCTGAACGTATGATGAAGATTCACCTGAACGTATGAGGAAGATTCACCTGAACGTATGATGCTTAGAAAACAATTCATGAAACCATGTTTGTCCCTCAGGTGGTGATTTAACACGACAACAATTCATTCACATTATAAACAATAAGAAAAACAAAGATACAAGGTGATGCAGGGATCATCTCTCTCCCCCTACACACACACACACACACACACACACACACACACACACACACACACACACACACACACACAAATATAAACAAACAAAGACTCACACGTCTGATTGGCTATGCTAGTAGCTGCTTGCCGGTTGATCTCCAGGCTCTGTTGTTATTCCACAGTAATAAGACACCCTGCTGTGACCCTGATCCACTGTACCACACACACACACACACACACACACACACACACACACACACACACACACACACATAATTCAGGTTCAGCCGCACACAAACGATCAGAAAGCTCCAGGACGTGACACAAGGACGTAGCTCTACTGCTCTTCACACTAAACTGCTCGTATTGTGCCAAAACCAAACCGTAACTAAAGATCAGGAAAGTACTGCAAGAATCATACGACTCATTATTGTTACGATCATTCGCAAAAGTAAGAAGTCGTTGTAAATGTGTGGTTTTCGTCTTTGTGGTGTTTTTCTGGATCTTCAGTCCAGTCACAGATAAGTGAATATATACATTATATATTCACTTATCTGTGTAGCTATAATATATATACTCTGTTAGAATACCTTTAATACAACACCTATATTTAATAGGATACACAGATGGGCAGTGAATATATCTATTCATTTACACATTCACACAGCCGGAGAGGTTTTGCCAGTCTTTCCTGCGTTTGACAGTTTAAACTGTTACTTTTAGTTGGATTATAAATGAAACTTCTTGGTGTTTGTCTAATATAGTAGTTTGCTCTTCATTTGTAAAATATGACGCTCTGCCGACAGCACACTTGTCCTTGTTTGTGATTGGTCATACGTTGCAAACCCCGCCCCCTTCATGTGTTTTGACTCTCAGAGTAGAAATGAAGGAAGTTGTGAGTGAATATGTTTCACTTCACAAATCTTCACTCGTGCAGGACTGAGCCGGTAGATTTGTGATCTATTTGTGATCAAACGCACTAAGTTAAGTGATTGTGCACAAACATCTATGCCAATAATAAACACATTTCTGTTTTATCTGATGAGTCGTTGAACGTTTTGACACAATACATTTTTTATTGCCTTGAAGCGTTTTTGCTGCTTACAGCAATCCAAAGAGAAACAGCAGAACTTGTAATATAAGGAGAGTAAAAACAAAAAGCAATGAACAAGAATCTTCTTCTTCATTAGCAGTCTGTCTGCAAGGCACTCTGATTATAAGATTAAAATACTTTATTAATACGTGTTTCGACTCAACAAGTCTCCGTCTGGGTAGAAGAGAGGACCCAGAGCAGATCCCTGTGGTGCTCCACACGGTCAGGGTGACGCAGCAGAAGAACCAGCCACAAGCTTTTCTTCAGAAAGATTTAAAACGTATCTAGGAAGTAACTCTGAACGATTCATTTAGATTCACAATGTGGGTGAATGTTAAGTTAAAGCCAAGAATATTAAATGATCTTACAATATGTTAATCAGTCATTTATTGTGTGTAAGATTTCTTTGTTTTGTACTTCTTATACGTTTTAACTGAAGTGGAATCTTTAGCTTCAGCTCACCGTTAACACGATCACTTGTTTCTTACTTCAATGCACTTTCGGAGGATTCAACCACGAGAGTTTCATCCCAGACTTAACGTCGTCCGGCTGTCACCTGACATAATACAAAAACATCTGGACTTTTACTTCCAGAACCCTGAATGTAATATATAACCACGCCCAACTGTTGCTCAGATCAGCAGAACATGTTTGTTTTGTCTGGAACAGCTGAGTGAAATATCAACCTGGAGTTCATCAAACTCTGCATGTGTACAAACATGAACTCAAAGATGAGTATCGCTGGCCTCTGACATCACGTCAGCGTCCCCTTCTCACCTCTTTCAGTATTTAAGACTTTTAAAATGTGATTATGTTCAACCGATGGGTCTTTACACACACTTCTTCAGTTATAGTGAAAGCAAACTAAACACGACTTTCAGCTGATTACAAACACGCTTTAAAGCTCTCGTAGTAAAACATTAACTTTTCTTTTTATTTCAGTGTTATAGTGGAGACTTATGGGATGTAATAAAGCAGAGTGGCCACAGACTGACGTGCTAAAGGCTAGCCAGCTAACACTAACACTGTGCGTGTACTTAGTAATAAGATAAATAAAGATATAAGAGATCTGCAATAACATCTCACTCTTCACAAAAACGTTTTGATTTTTCTATTACTACAAAATAAATAAATGAAATGATAAAATATATAAATAAATGTATTAAAGCATTTAAAGTTAGAATAGGGACAGGTGAGACTGATCAGGGCGGGGCAGGTAATCCCAGAGGCGGGAAACACGAGAAACATAACTCAAATAAAAATAAGTGAAGACTGACATGTGATCAGTTCCTCTTCGTGGAAACAACAAACTGGGGAAACATTTGTTGTCGGCCCCGAACCTTCGATCTAAATGCAAATAAACACATTTTATTTAGCAGGCAAGTCAT